>NC_142798.1:83931299-84231299 GCF_049724085.1 Artemia sp. Qi Xiang Cuo | reverse complement strand
GATAAGTTTGAAAGTGGGAAACTAACATCCCTGCCTGGGAAAAGGGTTCCTTGGCCTGGAAAAGCTTTCACTATTGAAGATTTGCATAATTAGAGAAGCCCAGCTGGCCAGTTTTCCCTCCTGTTTTTGCATTTATGTTAACGGGTCTTTTCATGTAAGCAACCTATAAAAGGAATCATATTTGGGTATTATTTCAAGGTCATCACTCAAGAATAAAATCTAGGACCATCATTTTTTTTTTTTTTTTTATCAACTGCTTGGCTATCATAATTCTCATATTTGCATTGCAAACTACCTCTTTAAAGATGCTAATCTTATGTCAATTATTTGTTCATCTTGTGGCACCACTTTGCTGTTCTGTACCACTTGGCACTCACTGCTCCATCATCTAGAGACATAACGCTGTTCTTCCATAGCCATTTTCGCATGCCGAAAGACTCTTGTGAAAGTGTTTATGAATTTACCTTTAGATGCTATAAAAACAGCTTCTGGATCTTACCTTAGACCTTAGATCCTTCAGACCCAGGAATGGCCAATAGGGCGTCTACGAAGCCTCGCCAGACATCAATGAGGTAAGCTGCACCTCTGACGTCCTCCCACCGTGGTTGAAGAGACATCTCTTATCTACTCGGATTCTGTTCTTTCTGCCGTCGTCAGGTGTATCTTGGTCGACCTCTTTTCAGGGCACAATTCATAAAAAAAATTCGAGCTTTTGGACTAAATAAATTATGCATTTATAAACCTGGTACCCATAGATAAATATAATATGTAAACAGACAACAGAAAAAGAAAAACATCTGTCATAAAAACTTTACAATAACATGAATATAAATTATAATAATAATAATAATACTACCTATTAAACTGTGTTTCCTACTAGATGCAAAGTGGCTAGGGAAAATCAGGAAATGAAATTCACTCAAGCTTTGTCTCTGGTTATTTTCTGTGTTTAATAGTGTCCGTTGCAATTATTTTTTGTTGTCTTCGGGGTTCAATAAAGAAATGCAATTATTGAACTGTGTCTCAAAGTGCTTATTGCAATCTCATGCCGTTATTATTTTATTAATTAAAAAAACTTTTTCCACAAAATAAGTTTTTCAAAGATAAGTAAAGAACTCCATTAAACAAAAAATGAGCAAAAATAAAATCAAATAATCTACCAAGTGAGAAACTACCACAAATCAGCATCGATCATTAAATGAACAAATTTGCACTTTACTGAAAAAATATAAATTTTTACTTTTATAATTTTAATAAATCAAATAGCCTAATATTAACATTTTGATTACTAAATATCAGTATATGTATATTAAACTGACAATGCACATTTATTTGTATTTTTTCGGTAAAGTGTAAATTTTGTTCTGGCCTTGGGAAGGCATAAGGGTTTTGCGCCCAACTTATGTTAATTTCTGCTCGTTTTGAGTTTGACTCGGTTATTTGATGTGATGTCTGTTGGTTTTGATTTTCATTTATTTATCAATACTGATTTATTGTAGTTTCGTACTTGGTAGATTATTTGATTTTATTTTGCTCATTTTTTGTTTAATGGAGTTAACTACTTTTCTTTGAAAATCTTATTTTGTGGAAAAAGTTTTTTAAATTAATTTCTGTTCGTTTTATATTGGCATAGTCTTTTCAGGGAAAAAGAAAATAATACTTTAAATGTTTTTGTTTTTTAAGACTGTATAGTTTGGCCTGGTATTTGTATGCTGGAGAAAAATTTTCAGCAATTTTTAACAACATACACCCTTTTAAAAATCTGGACACAAATAATGCTGTTTAATTTAGTTTCAGACCTCCTCTAGTTGATCTGAAATGGAAAACTTCATATTACTCGCAAAAAAAACTGTTTACTTTCTTTGATAGCTTGGATACACTTAAGCTATTTTGATTTGGTTAAATTTTAAGAGCAGAAGTAGCCCCAAAAGTTTGAACATAATACCCTCAGTCGTTCTTGGGATACTGCTGAGATGCCTTATTGGTAATTAGCATTATCACAGTGCATTTTGATTTAATCTTAAGGAAACATTTAGTTTTTAAACATAATGGGCAAATGGGAGGGTGGGCGTGGGAGGGGGATTAGTTACCTTCCAATCACTTTCGACTATTAAAAAGGCATTGGCCCTTTCTATTTTAAATCAAATGAGCCCTTTTCGAAGTTCCCACGACAACTTCTTCGTTACGAAGTGCTCTGGTCTAAACAACAACAACAACAAAAAATAATACATTATACCCACATTGATCTTTACTATTAAAATGTCAAGCCTTCCAATCATTTTCGACTATTAAAAGGGCACTAGGCCTTTCGATTTCCAATCGAATTAGCCCTTTTGGAAACGAATACGCTTTCTGTAAACACCTTATATGCCCCCAGTGCATAAATCACAACCCTTACCCTAAGGTCTGTAAGGGTGGTTGTCATCCTCTAAGACCAAATTTCCAGAACTTTCAACTACGTTAAACAAAATGACTGTCACAAAATTTTGATTGGATGTGTTTGGGGAAATGGTGGGCGTGAGAGGGAGAGTAGTTGCTCTCCAATCACTTTCAACTATTAAAAATGGCCCTAGCCCTTTCAATTTCCAATCAAATGACCCCTTTTGAAGTTTCTACGACAAAACTTTCAATAAAAATCTTATATGCCCCCAGGGCATAACTTACAACCCTTGCCCTGAGTGCTGGGGGAGGGTGTCATTCTGAAAGACCTATTTTCCTGAACTTTCTACTACGTTGAACAAAATAGGTATCTGAAAATTTTGATTGGATGTATTTTGAGCAGTGGTGGGCGTGAGAGGGGGGTTAGTTACCCTCTGATCACTTTCGACTATTACAAAGGGCACTACCCGTCTCAATTTCGAATTGAATAAGCCCCTTTTGAAGTTTTACGACAACTCTATCTCTAAAAACCATATATGCCCCCAGGGCAGAACTTACAACCTTTGCCCTTGGGGCTTTGGGGGGATTGTCATCCTTAAATACATAATTTCCAGAACTTTCAACTACGTTGAAGAAAATGGCTATCTCTAAAGTTTGATTGGATGTTTTTGGGGAAATGGTGGGCGTAAGAGGGGGGTTACTTACTCTCCACTCACTTTCGACTATTAAAAAGAGCAATTTTAATTTCCAATCAAATGAGCCCTTTTTGAAATTTCTATAACAGCTTTCTATATAAATTTTATATGACCCCAGGACATGACTTACAACCACTGTAATGAGGGCTCTGAGGGGGTTATAATCCTAAAAGACCTAATTTCAAGAACTTTGAACTACGTTGAACAAAATGGATATCTCAAAATTTTGATTATATGTGTTTGGGAAAATGGTTGGCGTGATAGGGACGTTAGTGACTCTCCAATCACTTTCAACTATTACAAAAGGCACTAGCCCTTTCAATTTCCAATTGAATGAGTCCTTTTGAAGTTTCGACGCTTTCAATAAAAACCTTATATGCCCCCAGGGCATAACTTACAAACCTTGCACTGATGGCTGGGGGGGGGGGCTGTCTTCCTTAAAGACCTAATTTGCAAAACTTTCAACTACGTTGAGTAAAATGGCTATCTAAAATATTGATTGGATGTGTTTGGAGAAAAGATGGGCGTGAGAGGGGGGTTAGTTGCCCTCAAATCACTTTCTACTATTAGAAAGAGCACTAGCCCTTTGAATTTCCAATCGAATGAGCCCTTTTTCAAGTTTCTACGACAAAGATTTCAATAAAAACATTATACGCCCCCAGGGCATAACTTACAACCCTTGCCCTGAGGGCTGTGGGGGGAGTGTCCTGCTCAAAGGTATAACTTCCTGAATTTTGAACTGTGTGGAACAAAATGGGTATTTCAAAATCTTTATTGGATGTGTTTGGGGAAATGGTGGGCGTGGAAGGGATGTTAGTTTCTTTTCAATTAGTTTCGACAATTAAAAAGGGCATTAGCCATTTCAATTTCCAATCGAATGAGCCCTTTTTGAAGTTTCTACGACAACGCTTTATATAAAAACCTTATATGCCCCTGGGCATAATTTACAACCCTTTCCCTGAGGGCTGTGGGGGGGGGGTGTCATCCTCAAAGACTGAATTTCCAGAACTTAAAACTACGTTGAATAAAATGGGCGTGAGAGGCGGGTTAGTTGCCATCTAATCACTTTCTACTATTAAAATTGGCACTAGCCCTTTAAATTTCCAATCGAATGAGCCCTTTTTGAAGTTTCTACGACAACGCCTTCTTTAAAAACCTTATATGCTCCCAGGGCATAACTTACAACTCTTGCACTAAGGGCTGTGGGGGATTGTCCTCAAAAACATAATTTCTATCTGGGAATCATTCACGCTGAAAAAAATGGCAATCTCAAAATATTGATTGGATTTGTTTTGGGAAATGGTGGGCGTGGAAGGGGTGTTAGTCGCCTTCCAATCACTTTCGACTATTAAAAACGGCACAAGCCACTCCAAGACAACTACGACAACTTCTTCGATACAAAGTGCCCTCCTCTAAAGGAAAAAATTAGTAAATAATACATTGTGCCAACATCGTTCTTATATTTCCCCAGGGCATAACTTTAAACCTTGCCCTGAGGGTTGTGGGGGAGTGCCCTCCTCTTTACTTAGTCCCCGTTTCTTGTCTCGTTCTCGAGTGTCCCCGTTCTTTACTTAGGCAGCGCGATCACGTTGCCTATGATTTATACAACAACTTTCTATATAAACCTTATATGCCCCCAGGGCATAACTTACAACCCTTGTAGTGAGGGCTCTGGGGGGGTTATCATCCTAAAAGACCTAATTTCCAGAACGTTCAACTCCGTTGAAGAAAATTGATATTTCAAAATTTTGATTGGATGTGTTTGGGAAAATGGTGAGCGTGAGAGGAGCGTTAGTCGCTATCCAATCACACTGAACTATTAAAAAGGCACTAACCCTTTCAATTTCCAATTGAATGAGCCCTTTTGAAGTTTCTACGATAACGCTTTCAATAAAATTTTATATGCCCCCAGGGCATAACTTACAACCCTTGTGCTGAGGGCTCTGGGGGAAGAGGTTGTCATCCTTAAAGACCTAATTTCTAAAACTTTCAACTACGTTGAATAAAATGGCTATCTAAAAATTTTGATTGGATGTGTTTGGGGAAAAGTTGGGCGTGAGAGGGGGATTAGTTGCCCTCAAATCAGTTTAGACTATTAAAAAGGGTAGTAGCCCTTGGAAATCAACTACTCTGAACAAAATGGCTATAACAAAATTTTGATTGGATGTGTTTGGGGGAATGATGGGTGTCAGGGGGGGCTATTTGCCCCCCAATCACTTTTGACTATTAAAGAGGGCACTAGCCCTTTGAATTTCCAATCGAATGAGCCTGTTTGGAAGTTTTTATGACAACGCCTTCTATAAAAACCTTATTTGCCCCCAAGGTATAACTTAAAACCCTTGCCCTGAGGGTTGTGGGGGAGTGTCCTCCTCAAAAGCATATTTTCTATCCGGAAATCAACTACGCTGGACATTATGGCTATGAACAATGATGGGCGTGGCGGGGCTAGTTGCCCTCTTTCTATTTTCAATCGAATGAACCCTTTCCGAAGTTCCTACGACACCTCCTTTCATACAAAGTGCCCTGGCCTAAACAACAACAAGAAAAAAATAATACGTTATACCCACATCGATCTTAACTATAAAAATGTCAAGCCTTCCAATCACTTTTGACTATTAAAAAGGGCACTAGGCCTTTCGATTTCCAATCGAATGAGCCCTTTTTGAGTTTCTAAGGCAACACTTCCTATAAACACCTTATATGCCCCCAGGGCATAAATTACAACCCTTACTCTAAGGGCTGTTAGGGGGTTGTCATCCTCTAAGATCTAATTTCCAGAATTTTCGACTACGTCGAACAAAATAGATGTTTCAAAATTTTTATTGGATGTGTTTAGGGAAATGGTTAACTTAAGAGGGGCGTTAATCGTTCTTCCATCATTTTCAACAACAACAAATGGCATTAGTCCTTTCAATTTCCAATCAAATGAGCCCTTTTGAAGTTTCTACGACAACCCTTTCAATAAAATCCTTATGTACCCCCAGGGGATAACTTACAATGCCTCGCTCTGAGGGCTGGGGGGGATATTCATCCTCACATACCTAATTTCCAGAACTTTCTACTACGTTGAACAAAATGACTATCTGAAAATTTTGATAGGATGTGTTTGGGGTAGTGGTGTGCCTGAGAGGGGATTAGTTACCGTCCAATCACTTTCAACTATTAAAAAGTACACTAGCCCTCTCAATTTCCAATTGAATGAGCCCCTTTTGAAGTTTTTACGACAACTCTACCATTGAAAACCTTATATTACCCAGGTTATCTCTAAACTTTGGTTATCTCTAAAAAAAATGGTTATCTCTAAACTTTGATTGAATGCGTTTGGGGAAATGGTGGGCGTGAGAGGGGGGTTAATTACTCTCCACTCACTTTCAACTATTAAAAAGGGCAATCTCAATTTCCAATCAATTGAGCCCCTTTTGAAATTTCTACAACAACTTTCTATATAAACCTTATATGCCCCTAGGGCATAACTTAAAACCCATGCACTGAGGGCTCTGATAGGGTTATCATCCTAAAAGACCTAATTTCCAAAACTTTCGACTACCCTGAACAAAATGGATATCTCAAAATTTTGATTGGATGTGTTTGGGAAAATGGTGGGCGTGAGAGGGGGGTTAGTTGCCCTTCAATCAATTTCGACTATTAAAAGGGCACCAGCCCTTTCAATTTTCAATTGGATAAGCCCTTTTTGATGTTCTTACAACATCACCTTCTATAGAAACCTTGCAAGCTCCAAGGGCATAACTTACAACCCTTGCCCTGAGGGTTGTTGGGGGGATGGGTTGTCATTCTTAAGGACCTAATTTCCAAAACTTTCTAATGCGTTGAATAAAATGGCTACCTAAAAATTTGGATTGGATGTGTTTGGGGAAAAGGTGGGCGTGAGAGGAGGGTTAGTTACCCTCAAATCACTTTCGACTATTAAAAAGGGCACTAGCCCTTTGAATTTCCAATCGAATGAGCCCTTTTTAAGTTTCTATGACAAACAATCTAAATAAAAACTATATGCCCCCAGGGTATAATTTATAACCCTTGCCCTGAAGACTGTGGGGGAGTGTCCTGCTCAAAGGTATAATTTCCTGAACTTGAAACTGCGTAGAACAAAATGTCTATCTAAAAATTTTGATTGGATATGTTTGGGGAAATGATGGAAGTGGAAGGGGTGTTAGTTGCCTTCCAATCACTTTCGACTATTAAAAAGGGCACTCGCCATTTCAATTTCCAATCGAATGAGCCCTTTTTGAAGTTTCTACGACGACGCGTTCTATAAAAACCTTATATGCCCCCAGGGCATAACTTACAACTCTTGCCCTGAGGGCTGTGGGGAGTTTACTTCTCAAAAACATAATTTCTATCTGGAAATCCACAACCCTGAAAAAAAAAGCTATCTAAAAGTTTTCATTGGATGTGTTTGGGGAAAAGGTGGGCGAGAGAGGGGGGCTAGTTGCCCTCAAATCACTTTCGACTATTAAAAAGGGCACTAGACCTTTGATTTTCCAATTGAATGAGCCCTTTTTCAAGTTTCAAGGACCAAGATTTCAATAAAAACTTATATGCCCCCAGGGCATAACTTATAACCCTTGCCCTAAAGACTGTGGGGAGAGTGTCCTGCTCAAAGGTATAATTTTTTGAACTTTAACTGCTTGGTACAAAATGGCTATCTCAAAATTTTGATTTAATGTGTTTGGGGAACTGGTTGGCGTGGAAGGGGTATTAGTTGCCTTCCAATTACTTTTGACTAGTTAAAAGGGCACTAGCCATTTCAATTTCTTATCGAATAAGCCCCTTTTGGAGTTCCTACGACAACGCATTCTATAAACACTTTATATGCCCCCAGGGCATAACTTACAACCCTTGTCCTGAGGGCTGTGAGAGGGTTGTCATCCTCAAAGACCTAATATACAGAACTTAAAACTACGTTGAATAAAATGGATGTCTCGAACTTTTGATTGGATGTCTTTGGGGAAAAGGTGGGCGTGAGAGGGCCGTTATTTGCCCTCTAATCACTTTCGACTATTAAAAAGGGCACTAGCCCTTGGAATTTCCCATCGAATGAGCCTTTTTTGAAGTTTCTACGACAACACCTTCTATAAAAACCTTATATACCCCCAGGGCATAACTTACAACCGTTGCCCTGAAGGCCGTGGGGGAGTGTCCTTCTCCCAAAATATAATTTCTATCTGGAAATACACTACGCTGAACAAAATGCCTATCTCAAAATTTAGAGTGGATGTGTTGGGGGGAATGATGGGCGTGGGGGGGGGGCGAGTTACCCTCCAATCACTTTCGACTATTAAAAAGGGCACTAGCCCTTTGAATTTTCAATCGAATGAACCTTTTTTGAAGTTTGTACGACAACGCCCTCTATAAAAACCTTACATGCCCCCAGGGCATAACTTACAACCCTTGTCCTGAAGGCTGTGTTGGAGTGTCCTCCTCAAAAACATAATTTCTATCTGAAATCAACTACGCTGGACAAAATGACTATCTCAAAATGTTGATTGGATGTGTTTGGGGGAATGATAGGCGTAGGGGGGGGGGCCTATTTGCCCTCCAATCTCTTTCAACTATCAAAAAGGGCACTACTTCTTTGAATTTCCAATCGAATGAGCCTTTTTTGAAGTTTCTACGACAAAGCCTTCTATAAAAACCTTATATGCCCCCAGGGCTTAACTTAAAACCTTTGCCGACTATGAAAAAGGGCACTAGCCACTACAATTTCTAATTGAATGAGCCCTTTCGAAGTTTCAAAGACAACTCCTTCGATACGAAGTGCCCGGGTATGGAGAAGAAAAAATAAAAATAAATAATACATTGTGCCCACATCGTTGTTTACTTAGGCAGCGCTATCACGCTGCCTGTGATTCCAAAAAAATAAATCCACAATTCACCAAAAGTTAAGAGCCTAGTGCCCAATTTTAAAAATAATAGGGTAAACACTCCCAAAAGCACGAGTGACTTTGATGAAAATTACACCATCAAAGTCAGCATATCAGAGAACTCTATTACTACTACTACTACTAGCAACTCCCCGCAGCAAGAAGCCACCTGAGGCCAACACAGCTACGGACACTCCTCCTCCATCCCAATCTATTCAAAGCCTCCCTCTTTACACCCTCCCAGGAAGTTTCCATTTCCTTTAAATTTTTCTTTATGACATTCTCCCACTCCAGACGAGGACGACCTGCTTTCCTTTTAGCCCTAGACGGTTGGCCGAAAAGGAAAATCTTCGGCAATCTGTCATCCTTCATCCACGGGACTTGCCCTAGCCATATCAACCTTTCTTTTATTATAGTCCCAGAAAGCGGGATATAATCAAATTTTTCGCACAGCCTACTGTTTGAAATACGGTCAGTCAGCAAACAATCCGTAGGCAATTTCTATGGAAAACTTCTAGTAAATCTTCATCGGAGCGCCCATGCTTCAGAGCCGTATTTGACCACTGTAATCACTGTACCTTCCGATATTCTAATATTGGTTTGCAGACTTATCTTCCTATTCTTTCAAACTTTTATTAACTGTGAACACCCTGAGCCTTGGCTTTTCTACTTTTAACATCTTGACTGCTCCCACTGTCTTTACTAATAGTACTAACAAGGTAAGTGAAGCTGTCCACCTGATCAATGTTTTCGTTACCCAAGCTCACCTTTTCATCTTTATTTTTCCTAGCCTTAGTGACTTAGTCTTCTTAACATTAATTTCCAATCCTATACTAGGACTCTGAACTCGCAAAACGTCTAAAGGTTCATTCAATTTGCTCACACTTTCATCTAGGATGCTTGAATCATCAGTATAATCGAAGTCTAGGAGAGTTTTTCCTCCCCATTGGATTCCGTGGTCTCCCATTGCCTTCCCTGTGGTCCTTAAGACAAAGTCCATCAAAATGATCTATATAAAGGGGGATAAAACACAATCCTGCTTAACTCTGGATTTAATACAAAATCAGTTGCTAACCTCATTTCCTACCGTAACCACAGTAGTGTTATTCTCGTACACAGCACTAATCACTTTAATGTATTTGTCTGGTATACCATACAAGGATAAGACCTTTACCAAAGCTCTTCTATCAACAGAATTGAACGCTTGCTCATAATCTATGAAACTGAGGACCAAAGGTGTTTGAGAACTAAGGCACTTCTCAATTATTAACCTAAGAGTGTAAACTTGGTAAACACATCCTCTACCTTTTCTAAAACCGCACTATTCTTCTCTTAAAACTTTGTCTACTCAGTCTTAAAAGTATCTTATTACTAAGTAATTTGCCACTTAGGCCTACAGAGACCAGACTAATGCCTCGATAATTACGAGACTAACTCTTATCACCTTTCTTATACAGTGGTTCAATTAAGATTTTCCTAAAATAGTTAGATACTGCCCCTTTTCAATAACCATATTCATAATCATAATCTTCAGTAACTTATTTCTAACCTCAGAAACCACCGTATTTAATAAACTCATTTACCACCCCATCAACAGCTGGGTCCTTATTATTTTTTAATCCTTTTGGTACTGTCGCTAATTCTTCCTCACAAAAAAAATATTCCTTCACATTCAAGGTATCACAAACTGTTTCATTTTCCTCTATATCTGTTCCTGCAACTGGGTCTCGGTTTGGCACATTCTCAAGATGCTCCGCCCATCTCTTTTTAACCCTTTCCTTTTCACTAATTGTGGTCCCGTTCCTATCTTTAACTGGGACAAGCCCGGATTGACTATCGCATCCTTGCAACTTTATCCATGGCCTCCACTTCACACCTCTTTAGTTCATATTTTAATGCTTTCTCCACTTTCTTTACATTCCTGTTGTTTTCATATGATCTATCACTCAGATAATTCTTGTACAAGCCCCTTTTGTTCTTTATTAAACATAAAGGTTTTTCACTAATATTCCTAGCTGCAGTCTTAACTTTCTTCCCTAAGACACCATCAGCAACTTCACAAATTGTTTTTCTAAAATTAATCCAGTCATCTTCCACATTGTCAAATTTTAAACTCTCAATTTTAGTATTCAGATGTTCCTGGAAAGTTTCTCTCAAATTCTCATCCTGGATTCTACTAACATTTTAACTTCCCGGGAAGTAGTTACCCTTCTGAAATTTCAGCTTTAAATTAACCCTAGACACCAATAGATGGTGATCTTACCATCAAAACTGATACTTTTAACATCAATAACAGCACTCCTATATACCCTAGTATCTTGTATTGATCCTGCCAGTCTTTGGTTTATTATAACATAATCAATAAGGTTTACTTTCTTACCATCGCGGGAATATTGTAACTAGATTGTTATATCTACAAAACTACAAACGTCTGTAGCCATCGTTTTCTTTTCCTATACCAAATTTACCTAGGCTAGGATACCATCAATCCTTATTTCTACCGACCTGGGCGTTAAAATCTCCTAGTGAAAAACCATATTCCTACCTGGGACCCTGTCTATTTGCTCCTGTAACTGTAAGTAAAATTCATCTGAGTCACTAGCATCTCCGGCAGTCGGTTCAACAAGTGCATATACTTCTATAACTGATACCCTGAACTTTTTAGTCATAAAATGAGCAATTAGTATTCTATTATTAATACCTTCCTACCCTAAACAACACTTAGCGGCTTTCTAATTCATCATGAGCCCTACTCCCGTTCTATGTACCCCACCCTTCCTGCCTGAGTAAACAAATGCTAAATCACCTAATTTCATGCTTACTACCCCTGTTACATGAGTTTCTGACATTCCTCGTCCGAATTCGTCAGTCAAAATGTCGAGACGATAGTCATTTTTTAACGTCGTAACATTCCAAGTTCCAATTTTTATGTTCTTTAAATCAACGAAATTATTTTGGTCTCAGGAAAAGCAATGATCCCGGATACCAGAGCAGGACGGGGATAAACATATCTTCTCAAGTGTACACCGCAGAAGCGCATCCAGGATTTTTGTTCGGGGGGAAGGGTTGCTAATTTTTTTAGGGGGGGGGGTTACATAAAAAACCTCAAAAAATGCATACAAAATTTTTTTATGTCCATTTTTGTTACGTTTTTACGAGGCAAACAAACATTTCGGGGGGAGGGGGGGTTCAAATCGGGTACATCCCCCCCCTGGATACGGCCTTGATACACCGAAGCGATTAAGCCAGCTTAGAACCGGACAGAGAGAAGTCCCTGGGATCTCCAGTATGAATAGAGGCTTTGTGCAATCCTGGTCCCACCTTAGTTCAAGTTCAAGTTCAAGTTCCATTTATTTCCATAAATAACAATAACAAAAACAATATCCCAAAGGGCTCAATGGCCCGTTATTTGGTAAACGACACAGAATAAATTACTAATATTAAAACTTGGCATAAAAAATACTAAACAGTGTTTAACTTATAAATATATAAGGAAAATAAGTCAACTCACCGACAGTCCACACGAAACAGCGACCCTCCTGTCACCCGACAATAAAAAAATAAATCAAAAATGAAAAATTCTCTACATCATCGAGGATCCAACGCCAACAAAAAAACAATACAACAACTATAAACTAATTAATATTTGGCTTTAATAAGAAACTTTTCATCTGTCTTTTAAAGGAGCCAAGTGTTTGTGACTGACGAATCTCAGCAGGAACCAAGTTCCAAGCACGTCCCACAGTCACGACCAGACCAAAGTCTGAACGAACCGAGGGAGTAGCCGGAATCATAACATCCTCCCTGTTTCGAACTGCGTAAAAATTTACTTCCCCTACTGGCTTAAGTAGTCCAGAAAAACAAAATGGGAGATCTCCGTGGAAGAATTGATATGCCAACGAAGCTAGAGATATAACATAAATATCTCTAATCTTAAGGAGATTAACAGGAGAGTGTGTAGTCGACTGGAGAACTGTTATCGCTTTCTCATGAAGAATATGAACAGGAGCAAGTACAGAAGATAATGTAGACATCCACACAGACGAACAGTAACATATATAAGGGAATATGAGAGAGAAATATAAAAGACGGAGTATAGGAAAAGGAAATAAACGCTTTAGTTTACGGATGATTCCAAGTCCACGGGAAATTTTCACTCTTATTACTTGAACGTGCAACTTAAACGATAAATTTTCATCCAAAAGAACTCCCAGGAATCGCACATATCGATCTGGGGGGCGACTTATTAAGCGTCTTGGTGTAGGAAGCTCAGTAATTGTGGGGCAGCTCACACCTGTACGGGAAAAAATAAGAAGGTACGACTTTTTTACATTTAAAGCTAGTTGATTTATGTCAAACCAATTGAGTATCTTTTCAGTCATTGCTTGAAGCTTTAGAATAAGGGATGACTCATCCGGAGCTGCAGCACCTAGAGTAGTGTCATCTGCAAATGATACCAGTTCTTCTCGACTATCAGATGTGGACGCCGACATAGTCTGAGAGTAACATTTGTGACACAATCCACAGCAGACATTGGGAATTGGGGTGTTTAGAAGTCGGTAGAGGTCGTTCACATACATCAGGAATAGGGTTGGCCCAAGAATAGAACCTTGGGGTACTCCGTATTCAATTGGAACTTCCTTGTCTGTATTTTCCATGGCAATAGATCTGTCAGTAAGGTATGAAGAGAGCCAAGACAATGCTTCCCCACGCACACCATGATGAGAAAGTTTACCAATGAGAATCTTGTGTGTAAGGCTGTCAAAAGCTTTCTTTACATCAAGAAAAATGGCTGCAGGAATAAGATTAGAGTCTAAGGATTGTCGTATAAACTGAAGAAGTTTATTACAAGCATGTTCTGTAGAGTACTTTGCGCGAAACCCAAACTGATGCTTATGTAAAAAAGATTTAGCTTCAAGAAACCTTACCAGACGTTTGAGCATTGGCCTTTCAAATATCTTAGAGAACACTGACAAAAGAGAGATCGGCCTATAATTCCCAGGATCCTCACGGTCACCTCCTTTAAAGAGAGCTATCACACGCGACAATTAAAGACGTTGAGGAAATACTCCTAGTTGAAATGACCTATTAATCAAATGGCAAAGTGGGGTGATAATCGACGGAAGGATATGTTTAATTACATTAGCAGAAATTTTGTCAAAACCTGTTGAAGAATTCTTTAAGGACAAAACAATATTTGTAATTTCCTGCACTGTAACGTCCTCAAGAGCCATTGATTTCAAGCACGGGGGGCCTAGGAACTGCTTCCAAGTCTGAGACACCGAGCAGTGAGAAACACTATTAGCAGTTGATTTCCCTATCTCCGCGAAGAATTTGTTCATATGATGTCGTACTTGGCCTTTTTCTGTGATGAGTTGATCGTCTACCATAAGAGACTTAGGGAGACCTTCTAGTTTTTTCGATGGCCGACTAAATTCCTTAATTACGTCCCACGTCTTCTTTATATTTCTACCTCAATCATCAAATCTCTTAGTATAATACACTGTTTTTGTTCTCCGAATAATTGATTTCAGCATATTACGGTACAACTTAAATGCTTCTAATTTAGCATCACTTGGTCTGTTTTTGTACTCTTTCCAAAGGTTCTGCTTTCTATTTATTGACTTGAGGACTCCCGGTGTTAGCCAGGGAGCTATGGGTGTTGATCTTCTTGATCGAGGATTCCTTAAAGGAGCTTTTAGACAATAAGCCGCGAATTTTTCCTTAACAGTGTCATAAAACTGGCCAAATATATCGTTATAATTGCCCAAATTAATATTTTCTGGTAATGAAAAGTCCCATGAAGATGAACTCAGATCTTCTTTCAGTTTATCCAGCTCCACTGGTGAGCAACATAATCTCGGTGTATCTTGGGGGACTAATCTTTGTGGATTTTGGAGGATTGGAAACAAGGCTGCAACTGGCAAATGGTCGGAAGTATCAGAAAGCAGTACTTCGTTCTTAATGGAGTGTAGTGATGAAAAAATATTGTCAATTAATGTTGCTGTCTGGTTAGAAATCCTTGTCGGTATGTTTATACAAGGAGCTAATCCATACGAAATTAGTAAAGACAAAAGATCAGAAGCCTGTCTAGATGTCGGATCCGCAAGGTCGAGGTTAAAGTCGCCCATTAATACAACTTCGGATTTTTCAGAAAAAACTTTTCCAAGAACATCTTCTAATGTTTCCATAAATTGGGTTATAGACCCACTTGGAGAACGATATACTTCGCCTATTATTATCCTTTCCTTAACGTTGATTGGGACTTCTATAAAAAGTGACTCAAATACCTTTTCATTATTTGTACATAAATCATGTCTTAGTACAGCCTGAAAATTATTTCGGATGTAAAATCCGAGTCCACCTTTTTGGGCCGTCTTGCGGTTAAGAAATATCGACATATAACCGGGAATATCCAAAAGCACCTGATTTTTTTCGCTCAAAAATGTTTCACATAGACCGATAATTGCAGGGCACGAATTCCTACATAATAATTGAATATCATCAAACGAGGAATTTAGGCCCTAAACGTTTAGATGCACAACCGGGAATGCATCACCCCACCGAGCTCCGGATTCCCAAAATCTCAGCTCCTCCACAAACACACTATCAATAATATTCTCAAAATTTTCATAGAAAATCATATTAGGGGCTTTACCAACCAGATTATTTCTAGTTTTATTAAAATTAACTCTCCCACATTCATAATCATTTAATTTCACTAGTGTTATGTTAGCGTTAATCCCCAATAGAGAATTAGTGTCAACCATAATTACTTACCCATGCAGGTGACAGAGAGCCATGCTGTAGTCGCGTGAACACCAGTGACGTCAACCTCTTAATCCGAATTAAAAAGGCTATGATATGAACTTGATTATTTTGCTCTGAAACAAAAAAAAATAACAAGTAAAATAGCACAGGAAGGTGTAAATACTGAGGGTAGAGAAACACAAATAAAAGGGAAAAATACAAAAAGACAAATAACATTAACGAACAGCACATTTTTTGAAGATATAATATATTAAGCGGAAGCGAGCACTCACTAATAATCATGCGTCAGAATCGAAATCAGAATTGACCGAGGGGAAAACTAGGGTAAGTGGGTCGTAGCATGCGTCATCAAACTAGATCCAGATAGAACTAGAAGTCTTTTTAGATTCTAGGCATAACATAGTCCCCTTCTGAAACCCCTTTGGTATGAGACAGTTTATTGGAAGCAACTTTAAAATTTCTTAATTAAAAAGCCGTACTCAAAAGTTTTCCGAGACGTTTATCCAGCTCGGATGGAAGGTTAATACTGACACTTACCCCCGTATTTCTTAAATTGCCAGCACAGGCCATAATATTTACCTCATGTCGAAGATTTATAACAGATACAAGAATAGGGTCCGATGCCGGATGTGACTTTTGTTTCCTGGGACTTTTAGCCTTGCTTCTAAGTCTATAGATGGCCGTGAACTTATTATCCGTGTACTTCCGTACCGACATTTCTGATACAAAATTATTAACGGTCTCTTCAGTGTTTTCATTTTCCTCGTTATGAGTTCAATGGAAGAGAAGAATTTTGCCTTTAAGATACAATCCTGCTCTTAAGACCTTGTTTTTAACTATCACGAGTGCTGATTTCAATTTAGTGTTCTTTTGTGTCGACGCTGCATTTTCTGTACGAAAATTTTCTACCAGTTGTTTTAAGTTGTCCATAAGTTCATCAAAATAATTTTTCGTGAGAGACATCGCTAATTATATTGTATCGGTAATTAATAAATCGCTAAATATACAGTACGCTCGCTTCTTTCCTCAACTCATCAAAATGACATTTCAAGAAAACTTACGAGCGTGGGCCCCTTTCTTCTAAAATCCAAATATAAGGGGCCCCAGAATCAACAGTGCAATAATTGAAATAAAACAGGATATCACAGTTGAGAACTATCACGAAGTAAAAATTATGTCTTGCCTTAACGAGCGCTAGTTCAGTACTGAACTTAGTCACAGCATGGTTTTTAGCACTTCGCGATGCTCTTCTACCAACAAGAGTCGAAATCCTCCACAGACAATCTCAAGCTTATTACCTCCGACTCATTATATATTCATGCCTACAAATATTATGCTACTACGGGGAGGCAACCCATAGTAGATAAATTAGCTAAGAAGAGGTTTTTCAGCCCGAAAACGAACTTCAAATCAGACCAAGTCCAAAAAAACTATCCTTTGATCAGAATCCCGTGCGAATGTTGTGTCATTTACTAGGCTACAATTTCCTCGAGGGACGCCACTCCTCAAGTGGGAATAGAGTTACCGCAAAGTCCCAGTCTTGCAGGTACCCCGAAAGGGTCGAGGCAGCCCTTTGCAGAGGTCATGGTCCATTGCTTAATTGGAACCCATTTATTTTAGCTGTTTGGATTCATTCATCATCTTATATAATTTCGCATTAGGTAATAGGCTTGGAAACTTCTTTTCCAGCTTCTAACCACAGATTTTGCGGCGCAGAACTTTCGTTTGCATATCAATTCGATTCTCACAGTCGCTTGTTCTATACCATTTACTTTACCCGTTCGGAGTCATCAGGTCCTCAGCTCTTGTATATGTTGAAGGCTTGTATATATTAGAATCTCAAATTACGCATGGGCATAATTATCATGTTATTTCCTCTTTCCTGTTTGTTCTTCATAGAATCATATGTTTTAAAGGATTTGTATTCTCCATGGATCTATTGTGATACTCACTGTTACTTCTCTTCTAACCATAAATTTCGCTTATGATTCGATCTCATCCTCGATTTCGCTTGTCTTCTAACCAAAGATTTCGTTAATCATCGTTTTAAATCCTTCTTCTTGTTATCCTTCACAGAATGGTACGTTTTATAGGATTTACATTCTCCAAAACGTTCCTTTATTCCATTGTAATTTAAATTAGTCTTCTTACTGCAGATTTATTTTTGCAAAATTTTCGTTTGCAATTCAATGTGATTCTGTTGCATATAGTGTCTTTTGATTTAGTTTAGCCTCTCCCTTAGTATTCACTGAAAATTCAAACTTAATACCTATAGCATTTAATATTCTTAGCCGTTCCTGAGATTAATATAGACACTACCAGATATGCCCTTTTGAGAATTTGGACGCTCGCAATGTCTTTCGATTCAACGCATCATCCTCCATGGTATTCTCTGGAAGTTTCAACTTAATACTCTAAGCCATTTCTGCTATATTGCAGATATACAATTTTGAGCACCTGGATGCACATAGATCCGTTTGATTGAGTTCAACTTCCTCCTCAACATTCCCTGAATTTTCAACTTAATCATCTTTACCATTCCTGAAATGTTGTAGGTAATTCCTTTTGACAAAATCTATGCATTTAAACTCTTTTGATTTAGTTCAGGAGTAGTAGTAGTAGTAGTAGTAGTAGTAGTAGTTTTAGTCGTAGTAGAAGTAATAGTAGTATTAATAGTAGTAAACATAAAAAATATAAATACGACAAACGGGTCTATGGCCAGAAAACGAAGAAAAAGACAAAAACGAATATTTCGCCCGTATCTAACACTAACAAGGCGTTTTCAATGTAGAGAGAAAAAAAAAAAATTAAAACTAAAAAATATACATAAAACTAAAATAGACTCACCTAAAAATGTAACATACAATTACTTGGCATTTAAAATTTGGAGCTTTTATTAGTAGTAGTAGTAATAGTAGCAGGAGTAGAAGTAGTAGTAGCACTTACAGTCAGCAGTCGCAGTAAGTAGTAAGTAGTCGCAGTCACGGTCACAAGTAGTAGCAATTGCAAACCAAATTAGTCGCATACGCAGTCACATGCAGTTGCAGCCGCAAGTAGTTGCAGTCGCAGTTGTAAATAGTCCTCTTTGCAGTCTTAAGTAGTTGCAGTCAGAGTCACAAGTAGTCGCATTCACAAGTAGTCACAATTGCAAATAGTCAGAGTCACAAGTAGTCACAGTCACCAAGTAGTCATAGTCACATTCACAAGTAATCGCAGTCGCAATTAGTTGCAATCACAAGCTGTCACAGTCGCGGGTAATCGCCATGACAGTCGCCCATTGTCGCAGTCGCCTGTGGTCATAGCCGCAATTAGTTATAGTCACAATCACCAGTAGTTTTAGTCACAGCCGCAGTTACAGGTGGTTGCAGTTGCAAGTAATTGCAGTCGCAGTAGCAAGTAGTCACAGTCGCAAAGAGTCACAATCGTAAGTAGTGGAAGTTGCAAGTAACTGTAGTCGCAAGCACTCGTTGTTGCAATTAGTCACGGTCCCAATCGCAAGAAGTCTTAGTCGCAGTCGCAAGCAGTCATAGCTACTTGTTGTAACAATCGCAAGTAGTCACAGTTACAGTAGCAGAAGTAATAGTGGCGATGAAAGTTTCACGTTAGTTCCTTAGCCGTTCCTAGGATATTTCATAACCTGGATGCATGTGGCGTCTTTTGATTTTCAACATCCCCCTCAACATTCTATGAAATATTATCTGTATACTTTTAGCGTCTTTTATCACATCCAGTATCAGACACTCACCCGTTTCCCAGTGATAGATCCCAGATGTAAACAATGGGCAGATTGCATAACTTACAACCCTTGCCCTGATGATTTTGGGGTCATGGCATCCTTGGAGGCATAGTTATAGGGCCTTTTGATTTTTTTTTTTTTTTATGGAAAATGGCTATCCCAAAATTTGTGACCAATGTTGAGGGAGAGTATTCAAAATGGGTGAGGGGCACTAGTTGCCCTCCCGTCACTTTTCAACATCCCCTTCGGCATGCGTTAAATGTTTCAAATTAATACCCTTAGCTGCTTCTTTAGATAGTGTTGATACGCCCTTCTGACAACCAGCATGCACATATTGTGTTGTGATTTTGTTCAACATCCCTCTCAACACTTCCTGAAAGTTTCACCTTAATACCCTAAGCCGTTTTGGACACCTATAATCAAAAATGCCCCCTCCCTTTCCCAAAATGAAACTCCGTATTTAAGTAATGAGCAACTTGCATAGCTTGAGCATAGTGATTTGATCTCAAAATTTTGATTAGATGTCTTTGGGGGAAGGGCAGCGAGAAAAGGCGTGGAAAGGAGGTTGGTTGCCCTACAATTACTTTTGACCCATAAAAAGGGCAGTAGAACTTTGGATATCCTATCAAATAAGTCCCTCCGAAGTTTCTACGACCACCCCTTCCATATAAAGTGGCTCTAGGAAATAAATTAAACAAATAATACGTTGGAGCCTTATGGCTTTGGCAACACCTGAGTCTTGCTTCTGAATATAGTCAGCGCAATAGCACTGCCAAAGTAAGGAGCAATGTGGACAAACTGTATTATTGTTTTTTTTTTCACCAAGGGACTTCGTATAAAAGGAGTTATCGTAGAAAGTTTGAAACGAGCTCATTCAATTGGAAATTGAAGCTTCTAGTGCCCTTTTAAAGAGTCAAAAGTGATTGAAGGGCAGCCACCTCCCCCCCCCCCCCCACGCCCATCACTTGTCCAGAACCATCCCACAAAAATTTCGAGATATACATTTTTTCAGCATAGTTCAAAGGTCCAGTAACTATCCTTTGGGATGTCACTAGTACTACTACTACTACTACTACTACTACTACTACTACTGCTGCTACTACTACTAAAACTACCACTGCTATTACTACTACCACTAAAACTGCTGTTTCTTTAGCGAGTACTACCAAGGCTGAAGATACTCAAATGAACATATGAGGAAATGTTGAGGGGCAGGTTAAACTAAGTCAAAACATAGTAAGTGCATACAGATTGTCAAAAGGGCGTATCAGCAATATTTTTGGAACGGCTTACCGGATTAAAATGAAACTTCGGGACATTATGAGGGGGTGTTCAACTAACCGAAAGGCAACATGTACATGCTACTAGCGCTATTAATACTAATACTATTACAGTTAGTAGTAGGCTACTACTTAAACAGCATTATTACTGCTACTACTGCTCCTACTACAACCACTACTACTATGATACTAGCATTATTGGAGCTAAGGGTACAGCCTTAATAGCAGCCTTAATAAAAGGTAGGATTTCTTGAAACGCAAAATTTTAATTGTCAAGATTGGAAAATTAAAAGTCTTGGAACTCAGAAATTGTGAAAACTCTTCAATTTCAGTTTTCATAAAGAGCTTAGTTGTCAAAGTCTTAAAATTAAACACTGAAATTGTGAAGGTTTTATTTTTAACATATAAAAATGAAAGTCTTAGATCGTTCCCTCTCTCGGTGTTGGCAGTATCATTGCAACGAATTAAAATTTGAATACTAAAAATAGACTTAATAAAGTTCAAAGTAAATAGGAGCTGATACGAGGTCAACAGTTAGAGTATGCGCAAACATCGCCCTTGTTGCTATGAATACTTTATCTTTAGTTTTTGGGAGCTAAAAAAGGGAGATTAAAGTATTTTGAGGGTGTTAGTGATATTGGAGATGATGTTTAAGCATTCTTTAAAATTAGACTTGAAAACAAAGAATGAATATAATCAGCCCTTTTGCAGAGGAGTGTTTCTGATTAAAAATTACTTTTGAAAAAAATTAGTACTTTTGAAAAAAACTTCTCATTGTTCCAATTAACCGAACATAGTGTTTCAGAAGTCGTTCTTAAAGAATTGGGAGAAAATTTAAACTTTAGCATTAAGAGCGAGGTGTTGAGGAGGGAGCAACTCCCTTCATATACGGAATAATTCTTGTACGTTTTAAGTTTTAATGTCGCTCCTTACTTTCTTTAAAAAAAAATATTTTTTTAAATTAATTTCTGAGCGTTTTTGAATTAATGCAGGTTTTGAAACTAGCTAACCGTATATGAATAACTAAAACGAAATTTGTATATTAATTTTACTTTTTTTTGGCTAAATGGCTTTCTGAAAATTTTGATGGTAACATTTTGAGAAAAAAGGGCGGGGGAGGGTGCCTAGTTGCCCTCCAATTTCTGGGTTCCTTAAAAAGGGCACTAAAACTTTTAATATTATTCACGAACGTTTTTATTAATAATAAGTATACGTAACTTACGAATTTTCTCCCAATTCTTTAATAACGATTTCTGAAACACTATCTTCGTCTAATTAGAACAATGAGAAGCTTTTTTCATTACAATTCTGAACCAGCATTATAAGCCCATTCTTTTGATATATGTTTATTGACATCAAATTCCGTTTTTTAATGTTTCGATTACTATTGAGCCGTATCGCTTGTTTTTTTAATTTCTTTGTATTACGTATATGTTATTACGTATATAAGGGGGTTCGCCCCCTAGTCAATACCTCGCTCTTTACGCTAAAGTTTGAATTTTGTTTGAATCACAAACCCCTGAATCACAAAGGCCGTTTAATTAGAATAGATAGCTCTTTTGAAAGTACGAAGAAAACTTTAGCGTAAAGAGCGAGGTATTGACTATGGGGAAGAACCCCCTCATATACGTAATAATTTCTGTCGTTTTAAGTTTTAATGTTGCTCCTTACTTTCAGTTGAAAAAACTTGTTTTTTGAAATTTAATTTCTTATCGTTTTATAAATAGTGCTGGGAAATCTAACGCCCCCTTCATAGAAATGTCCCTTCCCCCATGAAAACATCCTCCATGGAAAGATCCTCCCACGTAACCCTCTCCTCCAACCCTCTCCCGCCCCCAGAAGAAACTCCCTCCTGAAAACGTCTGTATACTTCCCAATAACCAATGTATATGTAAACAACGGGCAAAGTTCATAACTTGCAGCCCTTCCCCCGGAAACTGTGGGGGCTTAAGTTATCCTCAAAGACATAAGTAGTAATAGTGGTAAAGGTCCGACGAGTGATTGCGTAATATGACTTACCACGAGGCAGTCACCTATGGATCCGACGAGTGATTGCGTAATTTGTCTTACCACTCGCCTGAGGCATGAATATACAGTGTAGTCTAACCGGTGCTTCAGAGTGAGGCTTTTTGATATAAAGGAATAGGAATTTTTAAGGGGTATTGCTTCAGAGTGAAGCTTTTTGATATAAAGGAAATTGATTTTTCAATGTGTATAGTTTTTTGAGATAAAGGAGATTGAATTTTTAAGGGGTATTGCTTCAGAGTGAAGCTTTTTGATATAAAGGAAATTGAATTTTTCAAGGGGTATAGCTTTTTGATATAAAGGAAATTGAATTTTTAAGGGGTATTTCTTCAGAGTGTAGCTTTTTGACATAAAGGAAATTGAATTTTTAAGGGGTATTGCTTCAGAGTGAAGCTTGTTGATGTAAAGGAATAGGAATTTTTAATGGGTACTGCTTCAGTTTTAAGCGTTGTGATATATAGTAAATCGAATTTTAATGGTGTATTGCTTCAAAGTGAAGCTCTTTTACATAGAGCAAAATTTATTTTAAAGGGGTATTGCTTCAGAGTGATGATATGTGATATACAGGAAATTTAATTTTAAAGGGATATAGCTTTTTGATATAAAGGAAATTGAATTTTTAAGGGGTATTGCTTCAGAGTGAAGCTTTTTGGCCCTTAATTTAGGGGTCTGGCTATCTCATAATAGCTAAGAACTGCTAAGAATCTTGATATCTGCTATTAAAACACTTCATTCTAAACAAATGGTAGGTACAAAAAGATTTATAGGCCCTTAATTTAGGTTTCTGACTATCTTGTAATGGCTAAGAACTGCTAAAAATCTTGATATCTGCTATAAAAAACACTTCATTCTAAACAAATTGTAGGTACAAAAAGATTTATAGGCCCTTAATTTAGGTATCTGACTATCTCGTAATGGCTACGAACTGCTAAGAATCTTGATATCTGCTATAAAAAACACTTCATTCTAAACAAATTGTAGGTACAAAAAGATTTATAGGCCCTTAATTTATGTGTCTGACTATCTCGTAATGCCTACAAACTGCTAAGAATCTTGATATCTGCTATATGAAGCACTTCATTCTAAACAAATTGTAGGTACAAAAAGATTTATAGGCCCTTAATTTAGGTATCTGACTATCTCGTAATGGCTACGAACTACTAAGAATCTTGATATCTGCTATAAAAAAAAACACTTAATTCAAAACAAATTGTAGGTACAAAAAGATTTATAGGCCCTTAATTTAGATATCTGACTATCTCGTAATGGCTATGAACTGCTAAGAATCTTGATATCTGCTATAAAAAACACTTCATTTTAAACAAATTGTAGGTACAAAAAGATTTATAGGCCCTTATTTTCTTAAATTCAATTCCGACCTTTCTCAAAGAGATGAAAAAATTTAAAGTTCTGTTCCAAATATTTTCCCGGAAAAGAAAAGTTCAACTTCGATTCTGAATTTTCTCAATGAAAATGAAATAAGCTATTGATCAATTCTATTTTCTAAAAATATTATAAAATTTTCCACTAAAATTCAGATTTTTCTCAAAGAGATGACATAATTTAAAGTATTGTTCCAAATTTTTCGTAAAATATAGAAAAAGTTACATTTTGATATAATTCTAAATTTTCTTTAATTAAATTCCGACCTTTCTCAAAGAGATGAAAAAATTTAAAGTTCTGTTCCAAAGATTTTTCCGAAAAATAAAAGTTCAACTTCGATTCTGAATTTTCTCAATGAAAATGAAATAAGTTATTGTTCAATTCTATTTTCCTAAAATAATATAAAATTTTCCACTTCAATTCAGATTTTTCTCAAAGAGATGAACAAATGTAAAGTTCTGTTCCAATTCAGAGTGAAGCTTTTTGATATAAATGAAATTGATTTTTCAAGGGGTATGGCTTTTTTGATATAAAGGAAATTAAATTTTTAAGGGGTATTGCTTCAGAGTGAAGCTTTTAGGCCCTTAATATTGGGGTCTGACTATCTCAAAATAGCTAAGAACTGCTAAAAATCTTGATATCTGCTATTAAAACACTTCATTCTAAACAAATGGTAGCTACAAAAAGATTCATAGGAATTTAGGGTTCTGACTATCTTTTAATGTCTAAGAACTGCTAAAAATCTTGATATCTGCTATAAAAAACACTTAATTCTAAACAAATTGTAGATACAAAAAGATTTATAGGCCCTTAATTTAGGTATCTGACTATCTCGTAATGGCTATGAACTGCAAAGAATCTTGATATCTGCTATAAAAAACACTTCATTCTAAACAAATTGTAAATACAAAAAGATTTATAGGCCCTTAATTTAGGGGTCTGGCTATATCATAATAACTAAGAACTGCTAAGAATCTTGATATGTGATATAAAAAACACTTAATTTTAAACAGATTGTAGGTACAAAAAGATTTATAGGCCCTTAATTTAGGTGTCTGACTATCTCGTAATGCCTACAAACTGCTAAGAATCTTGATATCTGCTATAAAAAAAACACTTCATTCTAACAAATTGTAGGTACAAAAAGATTTATAGGCCCTTAATTTAGGTATCTGACTATCTCGTAATGGCTACGAACTGCTAAGAATCTTGATATCTGCTATTAAAAAACACTTCATTCTAAACAAATTGTAGGTACAAAAAGATTTATAGGCCCTTAATTTAGATATCTGACTATCTCGTAATGGCTACGAACTGCTAAGAATCTTGATATGTGCTATAAAAAACACTTCATTCAAAACAAATTGTAGGTAGAAAAGGATTTATAGGCCCTTACTTTAGGTATCTGGCTATCTCGTAATGGCTACGAACTGCTAAGAATCTTGATATCTGCTATAAAAAACACTTCATTCTAAACAAATTGTAGGTACAAAAAGATTTATAGGCCCTTAATTTAGGTATCTGACTATCTCGTAATGGCTACGAACTGCTAAAATTCTTGATATCTGCTATAAAAAACTCTTCATTCTAAACAAATTGTAGGTACAAAAAGATTTATAGGCCCTTAATTTAGGTATCTGACTATCTCGTAATGGCTACGAACTGCTAAGAATCTTGATATCTGCTATAAAAAACACTTCATTCTAAACAAATTGTAGGTACAAAAAGATATATAGGCCCTTATTTTCTTAAAGTCAATTCCGACCTTTCTCAAAGAGATGAAAAAATTTAAAGTTCTGTTCCAAATATTTTCCCGGAAAAGAAAAGTTCAACTTCGATTCTGAATTTTCTCAAAGAAAATGAAATAAGTTATTAATCAATTCTATTTTCATAAAATAATATAAAATTTTTCACTTAAATTCAGATTTTTCTCAAAGAGATGACATAATTTAAAATATTGTTCCAATTTTTTCGTAGAAGATAGAAAAAGTTATACTTTGATATAATTCTAAATTTTCTTAAATTCAATTCCGACCTTTCTCAAAGAGATGAAAGAATTTAAAGTTCTGTTCCAAATATTTTCCCGGAAAAGAAAAGTTCAACTTCGATTCTGAATTTTCTCATTGAAAATGAAATAAGTTATTGATCAATTCTATTTTCCTAAAATAATATAAAATTTTCCACTTCAATTCATATTTTTCTCAAAGAGATGAAAAAATTTAAAGTTCTGTTCCAAATACTTTCCCGGAAGAAGAAAAGTTCAACTTCGATTCTGAATTTTCTTAATGAAAATGAAATAAGTTATTGATCAATTCTATTTTCCCAAAATAATATCAAAATTTTCCACTTCAGTTCAGATTTTTCTCAAAGAGATGAAAAAATTTAAAATACTTCCTAATTTTTCATAGAAGATAGAAAAGTTCAAGTTCTCTTCTGAATTTTACCAACGAACACAATTCAATTCTAATTTCTCAAGAGAAAATAAAAAGCTTCCACTTCAGTTTTAAGTTCACCATGACATAAAAAATTTAAAGCTCAGTTCTAAATTTTTACATAGAAAATTCTATTTTCATAAAATAATATAAAATTTTCCACTACAATTCAGATTTTTCTCAAAGAGATGACAAAATTTAAAATACTGTTCCAAATTTTTCATAGAAGATAGAAAAAGTAATACTTTGATATAATTCTAAATTTTCTTAAATTCAATTCCGACCTTTCTCAAAGAGATGAAAAAATTTAAAGTTCTGTTCCAAATATTTTTCCTGAAAAGAAAAGTTCAACTTCGATTCTGAATTTTCTCAATGAAAATGAAATCAGTTATTGATCAATTCTATTTTCATAAAATAATATAAAATTTTCCACTTCAATTCAGATATTTCTCAAAGAGATGAAATAATTGAAAGTTCTGTTCCAAATATTTCCCCGGAAGAAGAAAAGTTCAACTTCGATTCTGAATTTTCTTAATGAAAATGAAATAAGTTATTGATCAATTCTATTTTCCCAAAATAATATCAAAATTTTCCTCTTCAGTTCAGATTTTTCTCAAAGAGATGAAAAAATTTAAAATACTTCCAAATTTTTCTTAGAAGATAGAAAAGTTCAAGTTCTCTTCTGAATTTTACCAAAGAACACAATTCAATTCTAATTTCTCCAGAGAAAATAAAAAGCTTCCACTTCAGTTTTAAGTTCACCATGACATAAAAAATTTAAAGTTCAGTTCTAAATTTTCACTTAGAAGATAGGAAAAGTTATACTATGATTGTGATTATTTCCTATGAAGATTAAAAGTTTCACTTCAATTTTTAATTTTTCTCAAAGAAGTGAAGAAAAGTTCAACTTCGATTCTGAATTTTCTCAATGAAAATGAAATAAGTTATTGATCATTTCTATTTTCCCAAAATAATATAAAAATTTTCCACTTCAGTTCAGACAAAAGTTATACTATGATTGTGATTATTTTCCATAAAGATAAAAAGTTTCACTTTAATTCCAAATTTTCTTAAATTCAATTCCGACCTTTCTCAAAGAGATGAAAAAATTTAAAGTTCTGTTCCAATTATTTTCCTGGAAAAGAAAAGTTCAACTTCGATTCTGAATTTTCTCAATGAAAATGAAATAATTTATTGATTAATTCTATTTTCATAAAATAATATAAAATTTTCCACTTCAATTCAGATTTTTCTCAAAGAGATGACAAAATTTAAGATATTGTTCCAAATTTTTCATAGAAGATAGAAAAAGTTATACTTTGATTGTGATTAGCTCAGTTTGTTAGAGCGTCATGTTAATAACGCGAAGGTCGAGGGTTCGATCCCCTCACGAGCCATAGTTTTGACCTTCGTATGGTAACTCCATAAGTTATTTTAGGGATATATTTTATATCAACAAGCAAAGTCGACGTAGCTTTATTTCATTTTTTAAGGTTCAAATAGACGAGGTTACGTGCGTGCACGTAACCTCGTCTAAATGAACCATGAATTTTGATATTATATTGAATTTTGATATTATGAATTTTGATATTATTTTGGGAAAATAGAATTGATCAATAACTTATTTCATTTTTATTACGAAAATTCAGAATCGAAGTTGAACTTTTCTTATTCCGGGAAAATATTTGGAACGGAACTTTAAATTTTTTCATCTCTTTGAGTAAAATCTGAATTGAAGTGGACAATTTTATATTATTTTAGGAAAATAGAATTGATCAATAACTTATTTCATTTTCAATGAGAAAATTCAGAATCGAAGTTGAACTTTTTTTTTCCGGGAAAATATTTGGAACAGAACTTTAAATTTTTTCATCTCTTTGAGAAAGGTCGGAATTGAATTTAAGAAAATTTAGAATTATTTCAAAGTATAACTTTTTCTATCTTCTATGAAAAATTTGGAACAATATTTTAAATTTTGTCATCTCTTTGAGAAAAATCTGAATTGTAGTGGAAAATTTTATATTATTTTATGAAAATAGAATTGATTAATAACTTATTTCATTTTCTTTGAGAAGATTCAGAATCGAAGTTGAACTTTTCTTTTCCGGGAAAATATTTGGAACAGAACTTTAAATTTTTTCATCTCTTTGAGAAAGGTCGGAATTGAATTTAAGAAAATAAGGGCCTATAAATCTTTTTGTACCTACAATTTGTTTAGAATGAAGTGTTTTTTATAGCAGATATCAAGATTCTTAGCAGTTCTTAGCCATTACGAGATAGTCAGATACCTAAATTAAGGGCCTATAAATCTTTTTGTACCTACAATTTGTTTAGAATGAAGTGTTTTTTATAGCAGATATCAAGATTTTTAGCAGTTCCTAGCCATTACGAGATAGTCAGATACCTAAATTAAGGGCCTATAAATCTTTTTGTACCTACAATTTGTTTAGAATGAAGTGTTTTTTATAGCAGATATCGAGATTCTTAGCAGGTCGTAGCCATTACGAGATAGTCAGATACCTAAAGTAAGGGCCTATAAATCCTTTTGTACCTACAATTTGTTTAGAATGAAGTGTTTTTTATAGCACATATCAAGATTCTTAGCAGTTCGTAGCCATTACGAGATAGTCAGATATCTAAATTAAGGGCCTATATATCATTTTGTACCTACAATTTGTTTAGAATGAAGTGTTTTTTTTTTATAGCAGATATCAAGATTCTTAGCAGTTCGTAGCCATTACGAGATAGTCAGATACCTAAATTAAGGGCCTATAAATCTTTTTGCACCTACAATTTGTTTAGAATGAAGTTTTTTTTATAGCAGATATCAAGATTCTTAGCAGTTTGTAGGCATTATGAGATAGTCAGACACCTAAATTAAGGGCCTATAAATCTTTTTTTGTACATACAATCTGTTTAGAATGAAGTGTTTTTTATAGCAGATATCAAGATTCTTAGCAGTTCTTAGCTATTATGAGATAGCCAGACACCTAAATTAAGGGCCTATAAATCTTTTTGTATTTACAATTTGTTTAGAATGAAGTGTTTTTTATAGCACATATCAAGATTCTTAGCAGTTCGTAGCCATTACGAGATAGTCAGATACCTAAATTAAGGGCCTATAAATCTTTTTGTAGCTAAAATTTGTTTAGAATGAAGTGTTTTTTATAGCAGATATCAAAATTTTTAGCAGTTCTTAGCCATTACGAGATAGTCAGATACCTAAATTAAGGGCCTATAAATCTTTTTGTACCTACCATTTGTTTAGAATGAAGTGTTTTTAATAGCAGATATCAAGATTCTTAGCAGTTCTTATCGATTATGAGATAGCCAGACCCCTAAATTAAGGGCCAAAAAGCTTCACTCTGAAGCAATACCCCTTAAAAATTTAATTTCCTGTATAACAAAAAAGCTATACCCCTTGAAAAATCAATTTCATTTATATCAAAAAGCTTCACTCTGAATTGGAAGAGAACTTTAAATTTTGTCATCTCTTTGAGAAAAATCTGAATTGAATTGGAAAATTTTATATTATTTTAGGAAAATAGAATTGATCAATAACTTATTTCATTTTCATTGAGAAAATTCAGAATCGAAGTTGAACTTTTCTTTTCCGGAAAAATATTTGGAACAGAACTTTAAATTTTTTCATTTCTTTGAGAAAGGTCAGAATTGAATTTAAGAAAATTTAGAATTATATCGAAGTATAACTTTTTCTATCTTCTATGAAAAATTTGGAACAATACTTTGAATTTTGTCATCTCTTTGAGAAAAATCTGAATTTTAGTGTAAAATTTTTTATTATTTTATGTAAATAGAATTGAACAATAACTTATTTCATTTTTCATTGAGAAAATTCAGAATCGAAGTTGAACTTTTCTTTTTCGGAAAAATATTTGGAGCAGAACTTTAAATTTTTTCATCTCTTTGAGAAAGGTCGGAATTGAATTTAAGAAAATAAGGGCCTATAAATCTTTTTGTACCTACAATTTGTTTAGAATGAAGTGTTTTTTATAGCAGATATCAAGATTCTTAGCAGTTCTTAGCCATTACGAGATAGTCAGATACCTAAATTAAGGGCCTATAAATCATTTTGCAAATACAATTTGTTTAGAATGAAATGTATTTTATAGCACATATCAAGATTTTTAGCAGTTCGTAGCCATTACGAGATAGTCAGACACCTAAATTTAGGGCCTATAAATCTTTTGCACCTACAATTTGTTTAGAATTAAGTGTTTTTTTATGAACGATATAAAGATTTTTAGGAGTTTGTAGCCATTACGAGATAGTCAGATACCTAAATTAAGGGCCTATAAATCATTTTGTACCTACAATTTGTTTAAAATGAAGTGTTTTTTATAGCAGATATCAAGATTCTTAGCAGTTCATAGCCATTACGAGATAGTCAGATAACTAAATTAAGGGCCTATAAATCTTTTTGCACCTACTATTTTTTTATAATGAAGTTTTTTTTATAGCAGTTATCAAGATTATTAGCAGTTTTTAGCAATTACGAGATAGTCAGAAACCTAAATTAAGGGCCTATAAATATTTTTGTACCTACAATTTGTTTAGAATTAAGTGTTTTTAATAGCAGATATCAAGATTCTTAGCAGTTCTTAGCTATTATAAGATAGCCAGACCCCTAAATTAGGTGCCTATAAATCATTTTGTATTTACAATTTGTTTAGAATGAATTGTTTTTTAGAGCAGATATCAAGATTTTTATCAGTTCGTCGCTCTTACGAGATAGTCAGATACCTAAATTAAGGGCCTATAAATCCTTTTGTACCTACAATTTGTTTAGAACGAAGTGTTTTTTATAGAAGATATCAAGATTCTTAGCAGTTCTTAGCCATTACGAGATAGACAGACACCTAAATTAAGGGCCTATAAATCTTTTTGTACCTACCATTTGTTTAGAATGAAGTGTTTTTAATAGCAGATATCAAGATTCTTAGCAGTTCTTAGCTATTATGAGATAGCCAGACCCCTAAATTAAGGGCCAAAAAGCTTCACTCTGAAGCAATACCCCTTAAAAATTTAATTTCCTTTATATCAAAAAGCTATACCCCTTGAAAAATCAATTTCATGTATATCAAAAAGCATCACTCTGAAGCAATACCCCTTAAAAATTCCTTTTCCTTTATATCAAAACGCTTCAATTTAAAGCAATACCCCTTAAAATTTCAATTTACTTTATACCATATAGCTTCAATCTGAAGCAATGTCAATAAAAAATTAAATTTCCTTTATAACAAAAATCTTCACTCTAAAGCAATAAACCTTAAAAATTAAATTTCCTTTATATCACAAATCTTCACTCTGAAGCAGTACCCCTTAAAAATTCACTTACCTTTACATCAAAAAGCTTCACTTTGAAGCAATACCCCTTAAAAATTCAATTTCCTTTATGTCAAAAAGCTTCACTCTGAATCAATACCCCTTAAAAATTCAATATCATTTATATCAAAAAGCTATACCCCTTGAAAAATTCAATTTCCTTTATATCAAAAAGCTTCACTCTGAAGCAATACCCCTTAAAAATTCAATCTCCTTTATCTCAAAAAACTATACACATTGAAAAATCAATTTCCTTTATATCAAAAAGCATCACTCTGAAGCAATACCCCTTAAAAATTCCTATTCCTTTATATCAAAAAGCCTCACTCTGAAGCACCGGTTAGACTACACTGTATATTCATGCCTCAGGCGAGTGGTAAGACAAATTACGCAATCACTCGTCGGATCCATAGGTGACTGCCTCGTGGTAAGTCATATTACGCAATCACTCGTCGGACCTTTACCACTATTACTACTGACATATTTATTAAATTTTCGACTACTTGAACAAAATGGCTATCTCAAAATTTTGATTGAGTGACTTCGGGAAAAAGATGAGCATGGGAGGGGCCAAGTTGCCTCCAATTTTTTTGGTCACTTAAAAAGGGCATTAGAACTTTTAATTTCCGTTCGAATGAGCCCTCTCAAAATATTCTAAGACTACTGAATCGGTATGATCGCCCCTGGGAAACAAACAACAAATAAACACACATCCGTGATCTTTCTTCTGGCAAAAATACAAAATTTCACATTTTTGCAGATAGGAGCTTGAAACATTTACAGTGGGATTTTCGTTTACGGTGAATCTGATGGTCTGATTTTCATTAAGATTCTATCACTTTTAGGGTGTGTTTCTCCTTTTTTTCAAAAATAAGGCAAATTTTTCAGACTCGTAACTATTCATGGGTAAGACTAAATTTGATGAAACTTATATATTTGAAATCAGCACAAAGATCCGATTATTTTGATGCATCTACTGGTATGAAATTTCCGTTTTTATTTTCAGTTTTGGGTCGCTCCTTACTTACTGTTCGTTATCACAAACTGTTTGATGTAAGACGAGAATGCAAGAATAAAGACAAAAATCATAGGATTAAAGAGATAGGGGATTAAAGAGATAGATGGATCATGGTTAAATACATTAGGGGTCTTGGTTTATTTGTATATCATTAGTATTAAGAAAAAATCATAGAAAAAGAAGGAAAGAGTTTTTCTTGGGGGTGAGGCTGGTTAAGTGTGATAGACCTCTTGCTTAGATAAGGTATTATTACTAAAAGTAAAGAAAGAACATAGGGAGTTCGTACAGGAAGCTACATATCTATATTAGGGCTAGTTGTTTGGAAAAGTTGTTTTTATTATTTGCAACTAGAGATGAAAATAAATATGCAATCTATAGGAGGTAAAAAAAAAAAGAGTTAAAGGGAGTCTGTATAGCCGAGTAAGGGCTTTTGGAAGCGTGAGGTACAATTATTAATTGCAAAAAGACATTTAAATAAGGTTAAAAATCATAGCTGGGTTTAAAAACTAAAAAAAAGCTTAGCCCGAGATCTTTGGGGGGGGGTGACTATTATTAATTTTAAAAGTTAGAGTTACAGGGAAAAATAAACATCATCAAAGGCGTTAAAAATGAAAGGAAGTCTTTGCCATTTTATGAAATTATATTTTAAAAATCTTCTTTTATAGATTGCTAAGAAAGATTAGAGGGCAATTGAAAGTTAGAACGAAAAGTATATGAAGCGTATATAGGCTGTCCCCTCCTCAACGCCTCGCTCTTTACGCTAAAGTTTTTCATTTTTAAAAAAAAAAATAGAGTTGTGAGAAATTCAAACTTTAGCGTAAAGAGAAAGCGTTGAGGAGGGGACAGCCTCTTTCATATACGGAATAATTTCTGTTCGTTTTAAGTTTTAATGTCGCTCGTTACTTTCAGTTAAAAAAAACTTGTTTTTTTTATTTAATTTTTCAACGTTTTTGAAAAAATGCAGTTTTTGATCTTGGCTCACCGTACATGAAGAATTAAAAAAAAAATTGCATATTAATTTAATTTTATGTGGTTAAATGGCTTTCTCGAAACTTGTTTAATTTTATTTACGAACGTTTTTATTAGTAATAAATATACGTAACTTACGAATTAACTTACGTAACGAACTTCTATATTCATATATTTTAATACGTATATTAGGGGGTTCGCCCCCTAGTTAATACCTTGCTCTTTAAGCTAAAGTTCGAATTTTGTTCCAATTCTTTAAAAATGACCGCTTAATCACAAAGGCCGTTAATTAGAATTAATAGCTCTTATGAAGGTACTAAAAAATCTTTGGCTTAAAGAGCGAGGTATTGACTAGGGGGTGAACCCAGTCATATATGTAATATTTTCTGTTCCTTTAAAGTTTTGATGTTGCTGCTGTTGCAGTTGAAAAACTTGTTTTTTTATATTTAATTTCTGATCTTTTTTTAAATAATGCTGGAAAGTCCGGCGTCCCCTTCATAGCAATGTCCCTTCCCCCATGAAAACTTCCTTCATGGAAAGGTCCTCCCACATAACCCGCGGCCCCCCCCCCCCCACTACGAGGAAAAATCTACCCTGAAAACGTGTTTATAATTCCCAATAACCAATACTATATGTTAACATTGGGTAAAGTGCATAACTTTCAGCCCTCCCTACGGGAACTTTGGGGGATTAAGTAATCCTAAAAGACATACTTATAATAATTTTGAACACGCCGAAAAAAATGGCTATCTCAAAATTTTGATCGGGTGACTTTGGGAAAAAAATGAGCGTGGGAGGGGGCCTAGTTGCCCTCCATTTTTTTTGGTCACTTAAAAAGGGCACTAGAACTTTTAATTTCCGTTCCAATAAGCCCTCCCAAGATATTCTAGGACCACTGGGTCAATACAATCACCCCTGGAAAAAAAAAAAAAAAAAAAAAAAAAAAAAAAAACACGCACTTATCGCACCCTATTATATACGGAATAATTTCTGTTCGTTTTAAGTTTTGACGTCGCTCCTTACTTTCAGTTAAAAAAACTTGTTTTTTCCATTTAATTTTTGAACGTTTTTGAATTAATGCAGGTTTTGATTTTGGCTCACCCTACATGAATAATCAAGAGATGAGAAAACTAGCCCTTGAGAAAACTAAATGAGAACTTCAGTGAAAACTAAATTATTTGGGTTCATAGGGGGTTAGTACGAAAAAAGGTACAGGAGTGGGACTGATTGCCTTCCAATCACGTTTAACTTCTAAAAGGGCACTGGAAGTTCGAATCACGTATTTCAATGATCGGTTTCTGTTTTAGGGACATTGTAGGCATCCCAACATAGTATCTTTTGCATAGCCACTAAAGTTTCAACTTAACACCCTAAGCCGTTCCTAAGGTATTGCTGATACACAATTTTATAACCAAACCATTAACTACTCCTCAACTGTTGCAGCTACGTCAATTTCGACAACTAGGATGCACATAGTGTCTCCTGATTTAGTTCAAAACCTCCCTCAACATTTCTTGGAACTTTCCTATTTATGCCCTTAGTAGTTCCTGAGATATTGCAGAGACATATTTTTGACAATCTTGGCACATATAGTGTCTATGAACCTCTATGAATTATTATTCTGAAAATCTTTTATTTCAAGTTGTATAAGATACAAATTTCGAAGAGAGAGAGAGAGAGAGAGAGAGAGAGAGAGAGAGAGAGAGAGAGAGAGAGAGAGAGAGAGAGAGAGAGAGAGAGAGAGAGAGAGAGAGAGAAAGAGAAAGAGAGAAAGAGAAAGAGAAAGAGAGAGAGAGAAAAGGACAGAGGTAGAAAAATCTCAAAGAAAAATATAGCGAGAGGAAAAAAAAATAAAAGAGAGAGGGTGGGAAAAAAAGGGAATCTACGAGAGGAATTTGAAATTTATGCTAAGAATTTTAATGTCTAAAGTTAATCAACAATAAATTTTTGGATTATTATAGGATTTTTTTGTGGCTATTAATTTAGACTAAATTAAAGAAATAATAATATTTCAACTAGGCACATATTTATTTTTTTTACAACATATTTTAATCGTCACAAAACTGTATTTGCTGTACTGGAGAGGCAGGAAGGACTTCTGAATTATTTAAGTCGTAATCTGTCTTTCAACCAATCTTTCACGGGATTGCTTTTACTTTGAACCTCCTTTTTCACCAAACCCTTTGGCGCCGCGCCTTAACCAGAATATATATAACATTTTTGAACCCAGATAAACAGACAATCATCAATGGACAGGATTACAATTTTCAAGGTTTGGTTTCAGTCAATTAGTCACATGCATCCTACTAAAATCGTTCAGCAGAAATTCAGTAGACTGTGGTCACTTTAAACACTAAAATAGTGGATTTATTTATAATCCAATTATAGTTTAAACCGTTTTTAGCGACGGTTTTAACAGTCGTCTTATAGGCTTCTTTGTCTGGATTAGTTCTTACTGCAGGGTTTCCCTCTGAACGTACTTGGAACTAAATGAATTTGTAGCAATAAAAGCTTTGAATTTAAAAGTTTTAAGTATGTCAGGAATATTTGAAATTGTTTCAGCTTCTTCAGCTTAGCCGTACCATTTATCGACAAAAATGGTCTCCAGCCCACCAAAATCGATACACATATACACCACTAAACACGATACACCAATTTTTTTTCGTAATTTGGTCCACGATCCCTTTGGTAAAGCACTAAAGTTTTTAAGTGCTTTAAAAAAGCTTCACACTGTTCATATTGTTTTAAAATAATAAAGTTGTAAGACAGAGTCAAACTTTATCGTAAAGAGCGAGGCGTTGAGGAGGGGACAGCCCCTTTCATATACGGAATAATTTCTGTTCGTTTTAAGTTTTAACATCTTTCCTTACTTTCAGTTAAAAAAAACTTTTTTTTATTTAATTTTTGAACATTTTTGAATTAGTGCAGGTTTTGATCTTGGCTCACCGTACATGAATAATTAAAACAAAATTCGCATATTAATTTACTTTTATTTGGTTAAATGGCTTTCTCGAAACTTGTTTAATTTTATTTACGAACGTTTTTATTAGTAATAAATATACGTAACTTACGAACTAACTTACGCAACGACCTTCTATATTCATATATTTTTAATACGTATATTTGGTGGTTCGCCCCCTAGTCAATACTTTGCTCTTTAAGCTAAAGTTCAAATTTTGTTCCAATTCTTTAAAAATGACCGCTTAATCACAAAGGCTGTTAATTAGAATAAGTAGCTCTTATGAAAGTACTTAAAGATATTTGGCTTAAAAGGCTAGGTATTGACTAGGGGGTGAACCCAATCATATATGTAATATTTTTTGTTCGAGTTTTGATGTTGCTGCTGTTGCAGTTGAAAAACTTGTTTTTTTTTATTTAAGTTCTGATCTTTTTTTAAATAATACTGGGAAATCCGGCATCCCCTTCATAGCAATGTCCCTTCCCCCATGAAAACTTCCTTCATGGAAAGACCCTCCCACATACCCCTCGACCCCCCTACCCCTACCAGAAAAAATCTCCCCTGAAAACGTCTGTATACTTCCCAATAACCAATACTATATGTTAACATTGGGTAAAGTTCATAACTTTCAGCCCTCCCCCCAGGAGCTTTGGGGTATTAAGGCATGCTAAAAGACATACTTATAATATTTTCGAATATGCTGAACAAAATGTCTATTTCAAAATTTTGATCGGGTGACTTTGGGGGGAAAGTAGCGGGGGAGGGGGCCTAATTGCCCTCCGAATTTTTTGGTCACTTAAAAAGGGCACTAGAACTTTTAATTTCCGTTCCAATGAGCCCTCCAGTGACATTCTAGGACCACTGGGTCAATACAATCTCCCCTGGGAAAAAAAAAAAAAAATAAACACGCACCCGTGATCTTTCTTCCGGCAAAAAATGCAAAATTCCACATTTTTGTAGACAGGTGCTTGAAACCTCTACAGTAGGGTTCTCTGATACGCTGAATATGAGGGTGTGATTTTCATTAAGGTTCTATATTCTTTAGGGGGTCTTTCCCCCTTTTTTCGAAAATCAGCCAAATTTTCTCAGGCGCGTAACTTTTGATAGGTAGGAATAAACTTGATGAAACTTATATATTTGAAATCAGCCTTAAAATCTAATTCTTTCGATGTATCTATTTGTATCAAAATACCGCTTTCTAGAGTTTCGGATACCATTGAGCCGGGTCGCTCCTTACTTACAGTTCGTTACCACGAACTGTTTGATAAGAAAAGAAATTCGGTAATGATGTTTTTCTAATAACGATATCTACTAAGCATCAAACTTTTGGTTTTATTTTTCAACATTTTTGAATTGTTGTAATCTCTCGTTAAAATATATACAAATATTTTTGCAACTACGAGTTTTTTGCTCTTTACGAATTTTAATGTCTTCTCATGCTGATGCTATTCAAAGATATTTTATTATTACCGCAAGTCCGATTTCTAACAAGGGTTTCTACTAGGCTTCATAATTTTTGTTTTCTTTTTTAAGGTTTTTGTTTTGTTGTAATCCCTTGTCAAAATATATGGGAATATTTTTGCAATTACCAGTTTCTTACTCTTTAATTAATTTAATGTAAATTTCTCCATACATAAAAATCTTCAATTTTTCCATATAAGTATGACAAGCAGGACAGCGTCATTGCAATACTGATGCATATAAAATGCAAATTTCTGTTTTTAGGGCCTTCTTACTGATATTATATAGGTGGTTTCGTTAAAGTCTGCAAATTTAATCACGAAGCGAGTGGATTTTATCTTACAAAAAAACGAACTAATTTTAAAACTTTCAGGCATTTTTCTGATTAGAATCGAAATATCAAGAAGATTGCTCAGGCACCGTAAATATTTTTGCAGTTTATATAATAAATTTAGAGATTCTGAACTGAACTTAAAATTTTTTTCACTTTTTTCATGTCTTAAATATACATTGCTTATCAAACAGTTCGTGGTAACAAACTGTAAGTAAGAGGCGACCTGGCTCAATAGTAACCGAAACTCTAAAAAACGGAATTTTGATGCCAATAGATACATAAAAAGAATCGGATTTTTATACTAACTTATTTTCAGAAAAGGGGGAGTTATCGCACCATCAGATTCAGCGTATCAGAGAACCTTACTGTAGAGGTTTCAAGCTTTTATCTGCAAAAATGTGGAGTTTGGTATTTTTTGCGAGAAGAAAGATTAGGGATGCGTGTTTATTTGTTTTTATTTTTCCCAAGGATGATCGTATCGACCCACTGGTCCTAGAATGGTGCGAGAGAGCATCTAATAGAAATGAAAAGTTCTAGTGCCTTTTAAAATAAAAAAACAAAAAGTTTTTAAAATAGAATCACTTTTTACAAAATAACTGCATTTGTATTTACAAATTTGATGAATGGACGTCCTCAAATTGAGCGCCAAAAACAGATATAAGCAGGATGAGAAAGCAGCAGCTCTAAAGAGACGTCGAGTTGTAAAACGATATACTTATAAGAAAAGAAATTCGGTAATGATGTTTTTCTAACAACGATTTCTACTAAGCTTCAAACTTTTTGTTTTCTCTTTTAAGGCTTTTGAATTGTTGTAGTCCCTTGTCAAAATACATGCAAGTATTTTTGCAACTTCTAATTTTTTCTCTTTAAGCAATTTAATATAAACTTCTACATACATGAAAATCTTTAATTTTTCCACATAAGTGTGACAAGTGTCATGACGTCATTGCAATTTTTACTACATGAAGTCATTTGCAAAAACCAAAACTAAGGCTCATAAAGAATTTTCTCAAACTTTTGACCTATGTAAGTCGTTTTTTTAGCCCAGAACATACCAGAATGCCAATTTTCCCAAAAATCTTCTAACCGCCCGTGTCTTTGCTCTTCATTTCCATTTTTGACACGTTTCTGGATTTTGATTATTTCAGACAATTTAGCAATGGCCTTTGCTTTAGCTACCTGTAATGGTGTCGTCGCAATTGATGGTCCAGGTTGTCGACTATCACATCTTATCAGGTTTGATAGTTCAGGTGTTGGTTTCAAAGAATCAACATTTATAGTAACTGCAACTGCAAATTTCCGTTTTTAGGGCCTTCCAACAGAAATTATATTATATAAATAACTGTTGCGTTGGAAACTCAACAATCTTATTTATGCTATGCATGATTTCGTACGAGAAAATGCTTATATGATGTCATAAGAAATGTTTATATGATGTACTAACATAGTACATGACGTCATTTGCATAAAACCAAAATTAAGGCTCTTAATGAATTTTCTCAGACTTCTGACCTATCTAGATCGTTTTTGTATGCGAGAACATCCCAAGTTACCAATTTTTCCATAAAAATATGCAGCCATTTTCGAGAAAATACATATACACATATACACAAGTATTGATATATATATATATATATATATATATATATATATATATATATATATATATATATATATATATATATATATATATATATATATATATATATATATATATATATATAAATTATATATATTATTATATATATATATATATATATATATATATATATATATATATATATATATATATATTATATATATTTTATCTAAAATAATTGGGTTTTAGTGGTGGTACCCACCTTGTATTTATGGTAGTCCTATGAAAACTCTTGGGCATGCTATGCAAAACGAACATAAATTTTGAAATATGACATGTTTTCTCCAATAACGTAAAGAGCGACATTAAAATTCCAAACTAGCAGAAGTTATTCCGTATGTCAGTGGGGCTGGTTCCTTCTCAACCCCATGCTCTTTGCGCTAAAGTTAGGCTTTTTGTCCAATATTTAATAACAACAGCTCAAACAAAAAGGTGTCTAACTGGAATAAGAAATATTTTAAAGCACTATAAAACTTTAGCATAAAGAGGGGGGCTGAGGAGGGGTTAGGTACCTTTATATACAGATCAATTTCTATTTGTTTTACCTATTAGTATCATTTTTTACTTTCAATGGAGAAAGCTTTTTTTTATAGCTTGTAATGAGCAACTTTAAGATTATTAGATCTCGCATATTCAGAGTGAGCATGAATAATAAATTTTGTTGTTTTTATATATTGTAATACAAACTATTTTATAGTGTAGGCTTTATTGATAAGGGTCGATATTTGCTTACAGTCTGCAGCTACGAGCTGTTTGACCCAAGGCTGTGTTAAATGTTAGAAGGTTAGTACTCCATCCCTCAGCCTCCATTTTTATATTCGTAAAACAGTGCTTCGAGAATAAGTTTTATCTCTGAAAAGATGCATCTCTGTATCAAGTATCTATTAGGAGGAGGTGTTTGATTCTGAAACATTAACACCAGGGTCATTCTTTCCACGGTTTGAAAGTTGAATTCTTGGGAAAAAAAAACTTTTTTTAGGGATGTCCTCCATGGACGGCCATAGGGGAGGGGCAGCCCCCCGGGGAAACAAGAAGACGTTAGACATTGAATGTCAATATAAAAAAATATTAGCCTACCATTTAAACTCGGTTGAAACAGATTACCTGGTAGCAGTTGCCCCCCCCCAAGACATTTCCTCGTGACGCCCCCTAACTTTCCTCCTCTGTGCTGGTAGACTTGTGAATGTTACATAGTAAAATACTGTCTACAATAAGAAGGGTACTGTCACTCCGTCTCTAGCACTAATACTAAAGGTGTAGACCAAGAGATATTACAGGTCAATTTCTAGCTCCCTCCCCTTAAACCTCTTTCTAAAGTAGTCTTAAGGCTCACTGAAAGTTAGGATATTTCAGCATAAAAGCTCATTTTTGGGGGGGCTTTAGGCAAACTCCCTCACTCCTTCCCTCTACGCAATGATCAACTAGCCTTCCTGAATAATGGCTGATGCGCAGTTATGTACAACTGTGCATAATTTTATCAAGTCTAAAATAAACTTCAGGTCAAATTCAAATTCAGGTTTAATTAAAAATTTTATATTAACCGTTTATTTTGTATTGACTACGTGCACCTTTAGGAACAAATACGCCACAGCTCGGTACTACTGTTTCTGAAACTGGAAAGCTCAATATACAGTTTTCCGATAATCCTGAAAGAATTATTCCCGAGAAAAAAAAATTAACACACATCCGTTACCCTCCTTCTCGAAGAAATAAATAATTTTACATTTCTGTAGATAAGGACTTGAAACCCCCTAGAAATTAGTTTCCTTATATGCTGAATTCGATGGTGTAATTCTCATCAAAATCACTCGTGTTGTTGGGGGTGTTTTCCGTCTTTATTGAAAAGGGTGCAAACTTTCTCAGGGTTGTAATCTTGTATAGGCAACTTTAAACTTATTGGACTTTATATATTGGGACTCACCATGAAAAATAATTTTTTTTTAATGCACATATTGTTATCAAAACCTTTATTTGTAGAGTTTTAGTTACTATTAGTATGACTAACTCCTTATTAAAGCTCTGCAATATGAACTGTATTGCACCTATCAACACAACTGAAGCTTCGATTCTTCGACTCGCTAATCATCTCTGCTGTCATGTACGCCTGTTAAACGTGGACACTAAAAGTCGAGAACGAACGCAGAATTTCGGCCTTTGAGACTAAACGTCTACAGCCGGTGTAACGTCTCTAGACGGAATTTTCCAACGAAGACCTTCGAAGGTAACTGGACCGGGAAACCACGATTCTCCAGAAACTGCGATTACAGCAACTCAAGCGGCTGGGTCACATACACCGAATGGAAAATTAAGATCTGACAAAAGTTACTTTGAAGGAAGGGTCCAATGGAGTCGCCAACCTGGAAGACCTAAGAAGAGATGGCAAGACAACTTAGGAAGTCACCTCATATACCTTCTCAAACATGCTGACAACCGAGCATCATATACGAAACTGATCTCTGAACGTATAACGGAGATGGCCCAAACGTGACCCATGAGGTTGTCCGGGGCATAAGGCAAGCAAGTCAATACCAACTGTGTAATGCAAAAAATAAATTAACTTTTTAGTGCCACAAGGGCTCAAAAGTACCAAAAGTTTCAGGAAAATTTGAGAAATTGCACGTGAAGACCTTATAATGAATATATTGTAGTTCTGTGGAGGCTTAAAGGGTCAAAACCTCTTGGCAGCTTTGAGATCAAATATGTTAAGCCCATTTTTACGCCCCCCTAAAGTTAAAATTTAAGATCCATTTGCCCCCGCATCCCCAAAAAATGTCCCAAGAGTTAACTCGATACACCATAGCTGTTCTCGAGACATTACATATACACATTTATAAAAACTGGCAACACGTTTAATTTACCCCGCTACTAAAATGTGCTTAGATTGTAAGTCCCATAGGAGCTTATACTCCTAAAACATTTTAGTAGATAAAAGACAAAATTGCTCAAGCCTTCCCCCTCGCCAAGTTAATAGTTCCAAGTCCTCTTGTCCAACCCTCTCCCTTCCTTCCCCAAGAAGTGTCTATAAGTTGCAAATGTATCCCCCGGGCCATTCTTGAGGTATTCCAGATACACTATTTCAATTGCCTGGATAGAGACAATGTCTCTCTATTTACCTCTGTCATGTATCCCAAGTCAAAATTCAAGGCCCATCTTGACCCACCCCCACCACCCTCAGAAAAATTCAACAACATCATTTTGACCATTCTCAAGATATTTTAAGGTCTCAATAAATCAGTCCACTGAGTCCTTTCCGAGCGGTTGAGGATAAATTTTTTTTTTTTTAGCTCGGGGCACATTGGGTCTTTGGATTTACTCAAGTACGTGCTTCGTTTCCAGACTATACCCTTGGGAAACCCTAGAAAGTCTTGAACTAATGAACGATCCCTACGGTCTCCCAGCTGATTGGACGATTAAGACCAAACATGGCCGCCTATCCTGCTAAAACCTATCTGTGAAGAATGAGTACTTTACATAATTTAGGGTAATTGCCCCTGGGGGGCGCGGGGTTGTTTCGACCCAGGATGCAAAGTTAGCAAAACTTTCTACCCTGCTGAACAAACTGACTATCCCAAAATTTCGATCTAACATCATGGGAGTTACGATAGGACTGGATAGCAGGAAGGGGCGAGATGGAGACTTCTCTCTCTAATTATCTCTCATAATTTTTGGCGTTAAAAAAACGAATTTAGACATTGCAATATCCAATTAAATAATCCCTTCAAAGCTCCTACGACCAAACTTTTCTATAAAAGTGAAAGAAGAAAGATTTTTTCCTTTTTTTGAGGCAATCAACATTTCTTTCTAATTTTCCTTCTCCAGAGGGGTCCCCTTATGTCAAGTACTTGACAATGCAAGTTTTGAGCCAATTGGGTAAAATGTCTGTTGGTCCTTTTTCGGGCCCCTTTTGGTGGAGACCATGCCTCAGAACAACTTTTTCGGTCTTGGCCCTCTTAGCCAAGACATTATGGCCTTAAGTTTGAAACTGAGCAGGGATAACAAGTATTTTATCCCCTTCCTAGGCCTCCGTCCTATCAGAACAAAATGTGCTATCCTTTCTACGGAGAGAGCGCACCCTGAAAGCTATGAGCAAATTGCACACCTAACATTAAACAACTTCACCTTTTTCCATTATTATTTTTAAAATCTTTGCCAAAAAAAAATATCTTGGTACTAAATAGAGCCATTATTTGATTTATAGACCTTCTTTATTGTTAAAGAACATGCGAGCCTTCATAAAGGCTGTTGCAACAGAACTCTTTGAGGAGGAGCGAAGCCTGTAAGGTCTGTCACAAATATTATAGAATATACTCCACTTCTGCTTCTAGTTCTTTATTGATGGAATATTCTCAGGGGAGAAATGTAAGGTGCCTTACGTTGAAGTTCAATCGGCTTGAACGTCGTAACTGAATCTCAAAACATCAGGATTTGAATTTAGCAATTTCCCCAGAGAATCATTTTGGATATTTTCCTTTAGATGTATAGTCAGAAAACATGTTGTCTCCTAGAAAATATAACAATATAGTGAAACAGCTATATAACAACGTTTCTTAGCAAAAGTATATTAACTACATCAAAACATTTTGAAAAAATATTCTATCTCATTGGAATATGGGTCCTGTTTGGGCTAATCATTTTGGTTTGCGCCCTGAAACGGGTTGGAAACAATATGCAATAAAACTTTAATTTCCGTTTGAATGCTTTTCCTGCATTCTAAGGTAAACGACTATTAGATACCATTAGCCTACCCTTATGCCATTGCATTATCAAATGAAAATTAATAGCCCGAAGCCTTCTCCCAGTCCGAAGAAAACAAGCCTATTCCAAATTTTGGAAAACTTCCAGAGAGTTTCGGGAAAGTGAGGGACCAGAGCTCCATGTCCATGTATATGTCTTACCCAATGGACCAGCCAGGCTTACGTACAAAAAAAACAACACCTGTGCGTGCATAATCCTTGTTTTCCGCGCCTGTTCATATAGTTGGAAAAATTTGTACACCCTGTTTTCAATTATCACAGCCAGTTTAAAGTTGTTGGTGCTTGCACATAGATCACAGTGAAATCTCTCTCTTTCTTATAGTGTCAATTAAAAAAAAAACTCACAAAATTCCATTGGTTTTCCATTTCAGTAACTCATTTTTGGCAAAATAAAATATTGGACTTTTCTTCCTTTCGTTCTTAAATACACATGACACGAAAGTCGGTGGCCTATTGGGACCAAATAGCCCAAGTACAATTTTTAGCACAGAAAATAGGACTCGTTGTATTAATTTTTAACACACTGTGAGAAGCGTGTAAAAATTTATCACAGATTTTCTTGTTAAGGGGGCATGATTTTATAAATTATATGCCTTATTCCCTAGCGCGAATGGTCTCTATGGAACTGCGTCCTCTGTCATACCTATAAGTTTTTAAACCGACATATAGGCCAGAGGAGGAGCTTCGCTTGCTTGCATGGACAATCAAGGTACAGACTTTTAAGGGTGATCAGAAGATTAGGTCTAGGAAGATGTCTGATTGCTTCAGAGAGTGTACTTTAAAGCTCAAATTATTTCAGAAGAGGGCTTCTTCAGCCAAGAATGGGCAGAGAATTGCCCCTATTACCCCAATCATGGGCATATTTAGCCTTCAAATCTACTAAGCTTAGCATTTAGGCTGGGCTAGAAATGATGTAGCCCTCTTCTTTAAGAGAAATTTTGCACATTTGCGCAGAACATATAAACTTCTAATGTTAAAACTTCTCTCAAATCAAAAATTAAAATTTTAAAGCAAAATAAAAAAAAATGAAAAATCGTAAAGCGGAACATCGTAAAATCTTGAGATTTCAAGGATCAACCGGGAGGCCTCCTGCAGGATCATGGCGGATCCAGGATTTTATTTTAGGGGGGGGGGGGGCAAAGTAGGTTGATCCGATAAACTTGGGTTAGGAGAGTAGTAAGTATCTATTGAATTTGCTCGGAGGTTTAGCAATTCCCATGCTATGATTACCAGACTGGTTATTTGGCAGTGTATAATGTGGTCAAACAGGTTTTTTTATGTTTTTGTTGTCAATTGCACAATGAATGTACGTCATGAGTTCACGTGCACATTCTTAAAAAACTGGTATATTTAAAAAGGGGTAATGAGATTTGCGAATTGGAGTGTAGGATTTGCGAATTTGATCCTATTAAGGTGGAGAAAAAAAGAAAAGGGTTTAGCATGTGTTGTCAATTTAAAATAGTTTAGAAATAAAAAAAAATTAACAAGAAATGGCTGAAAAGTGTTTTGGGGGTGATGGGGTGATTGTCTACTGTATAATACACAAGTTATGTTTGGATAGTGTTGTCAATTTAAAATAGCTTAACGTTCCCTCCTTCCCCAATTTCTGAGGGCAGGGGAGGGGGGGGTCAATTTTGGAGGGAAAATAAAAAATACTAATAATCTAAAATAAAAGGGTTCGGCCTCAAGGGGAGGGCTCAGAGGCCCTTCGTTCCCCTATTTCTGAAGGTAGGGGAGGGGGTGTCAATTTTGGAGGGAAAACCAAAAATACTCAGAATCGAAAATAAATGGGATCTGCCTCAAGGGTAAGGCTCAGAGGCCCTTCGTTCCCCCATTTCTGAGGGCAGGGGAGGGAGGGGGGTCAATTTTGGAGGGAAAATCAAAAATACTCAGAATCAAAAATAAATGGGATCTGCCTCAAGGGGAAGGCTTAGAGACTCTTCATTCTCCCATCTCTGAGCGCAGGGGAGGAGGGAGTCAATTTTGGAGGGAAAACCAAAAATACTCAGAATCGAAAATCAATGGGATCTACCTCAAGTGCAAGGCTCAGAGGCCCTTCGTTCCACCATTTCTGAGGGTAGGGGAGGGGGTCAATTTGGGAGGGAAAACGAAAAATACTCAGAATCGAAAATAAATGGGACCTGCCTCACGGGCAAGGCTCTGAGGCCCTTCGTGCCCCCATTTCTGAGGGCAGGGTAGGGGGGGGTCAATTTTGGAGGGAAAACCAAAAATACTCAGAATCAGAAATAAACGGGATCTGCCTCAAGGGGAAGGCTCAGAGGCCCTTCTTTCCCCCATTTCTGCGGGCAGGGGAGGAGGGGGGGTTAATTTTGGGGGGAAAACCAAAAATACTCAGAATCGAAAATAAATGGGATGTGCCTCAAGGGGAAGGCTCAGAGGACCTTCGTTCCCCCATTTCTGAGGTCAGGGGTGGGGGGGTCAATTTTGGAGGGAAAACCAAAAATACTCAGAATCGAAAATAAACGGGATCTGCCTCAAGGGGAAGGCTCAGAGGCCCTTCGTTCCCCCATTTCTGGAGTCATTTTGGAGGGGAAACAAAAATGCTCAGAATCGAAGATAATTTCCATTCGTCTTAGTTTTTTTAACGATGCTCCTTATTTCTAGTTGAAAATGCTTATTTTTCAATTTAATTGGGAATGAAAAGTAAAACTCTAACATAAAGAACAAGGTATTTCGGAGGGGGGTAGCTCACTTCATATACGGGATAATTTCCATTCGTCTTAGTTTTTAATGATGCTCCTTATTTCTAGTTCAAAATATTTATTTTTTAATTTAATTGGGAATGAAAAGTCAAAGTCTAACATAAAGAACAAGGTACTTCGGAGGGGGTAGCTAACTTCATATACGGGATAATTTCCATTCGTCTTAGTTTTTAACGATGCTCCTTATTTCTAGTTGAAAATGCTTATTTTTTAATATAATTGGGAATGAAAAGTCAAAGTCTAACATAACGAACAAGGTATTTCGGAGGGGGTAGCTAACTTCATATACGGGATAATTTCCATTCGTCTTAGTTTTTAACGATGCTCCTTATTTCTAGTTGAAAATGCTTATTTCTTAATTTAATTGGGAATGAAAAGTCAAAGTCTAACATAAAGAACAAGGTATTTCGGAGGGGGTAGCTAACTTCATATACGAGATAATTTCCATTCGTCTTAGTTTTTAACGATGCTCCTTATTTCTAGTTGAAAATGCTTATTTTTTAATTTAATTGGGGTGAAAAGTCAAAGTCTAACATAAAGAACAAGGTATTTCGGAGGGGGCAGCTCACTTCATATACGGGGTAATTTCCATTCGTCTTAGTTTTTAACGATGCTCCTTATTTCTAGTTGAAAATGTTCATTTTTTAATTTAATTGGGGTGAAAAGTCAAAGTCTAACATAAAGAACAAGGTATTTCGGAGGGGGCAGCTCACGTCATATACGGGATAATTTCCATTCGTCTTAGTTTTTAACGATGCTCCTTATTTCTAGTTGAAAATGCTAATTTTTTAATTTAATTGTGATGAAAAGTCAAAAGTCTAACATAAAAGAACAAGGTATTTCGGAGGGGGGCTCGTTACTGATATTGATATTAGTGCGTAAACTACAAACTGACGAAAATATCCAGAATTTTTTTTTCTTATAGCCTTGACTTTGAAGACATTTCTTCATCTTAATTGGAGTTAGAAATATCATGTAAAATAAATTAGCCTAACAGTCATTGCTTTGCCGAATTTTGAGCAAAAACAAAAGGATTGTAACACCTGATTGCCCCATTTTCCAACTTTTACCTTGAGAATCGATGTTGTTAGCAGAATTTCAAAAGGATCGTTTATTAGTGCTGGCGTATCTGATGACGATGATCCTTATTGCAAGTTGAAAATGCTTTTTTTTAAATTTAATTTTAGTGAAAATTCAAATTTCTAACATAGAATAATAAAGTATTTCGGAGGGGGGCTCGTTTCTGACATTGAAGTTAGTGCATAAACTACAAACTATCGAAAATATCCAGAACTTTTTTTTTATCAGAGTCTTGACTTTGAATACATTTCTTCATCTTAATTGGCTTTAGAAATATCATGTAAAATAAACTAGCCTAACAGTCATTGCTTTGCCGAATGTTGAGCAAAAACAAAAGGATTGTAACACCTTATTGCCCCGTTTTCCAACTTTTACCTTGAGCATCGATGTTGTTAACAGAATTTCAAAAGGATCACTTACGAGTGCTGACATATCTGATGAAATAATTTATGTCGTATTATCAATTTAATTTTTTTTTAATTAATAATTTTTTCAGTAAGTACACCCGAAATACTAAAAGTGTTTAATTCAAACTATTACCTTTAGCATCGATGTTTTTAAAACAACTTCAAAAGTATTGTTTACCAGTGCTGGCTTATCTAATGAAATAATTTAAGTCGTATGATAATTTTTTTTTTTAATGCAGTATTTTTGTTTTAGTAAGGACACTCGAGACAACACGCACACAGAGAGAACACACACACACAGATACGAAACACACATAGAGACGACACATGCATAGAGACAACACACACACACACACACAGAGACGATACCCACACAGAGAAGACACACACACACACACACAGAGAGATGACACACACACACAGAGACGCCATACTCAAAGTGACGACTTACATATAGAGACGACACACAAACACACACATACACACAGACGACAAACACACAGAGACGAGAAACATAGAGAGACGACACACACACACAGAGAGACGACAAAAACACACAGAGACAACACACACACACAAAGAGACGACACACACACACACACACAGATACGAAACACACAAAGAGACGACACACACACACAGAGACGACACACACACACACACAAATATAGACAACACAGACACAGAGACGACAAACATACAGAGAAGATACAAAAACATAGACTAAAAACTTACATAGAGACCACACACACACACACGAAGACAACAAACACGGAGACAACACACGCACAGAGACGACACACGCACAGAGACGACACACACAAAGACAACAAGCACAGAGACAACACGCACACAGAGACAACACACACACACACAGAGACGACACACATATAGCGACGAAACACGCACAGAGACGACACACACACACAGAGACGACAACACAGAGCGACGAAACACGCACAGAGACGACACTCACACAGAAAACAGCACATACACACACACACACACTCACTCACAGAGACGACACGCACATAGCGACGACACACACAGAGACGACAACACACAGAGAGAAGACACACGCACAGAGACGAAACACACACACACACACACACAGAGAGACGAAACACACACAGAGATTACACACACACACAGAGACGAAACACACACATAGAGACGACACAAGCACAGGGACGATACACACACAGAGAAAAAACACACACAGTGACGACGACACACACACATAGCGACGACACACACACACAGAGACGACACACACACACAGAGAGAAGACACACGCGCAGAGACGACACACACAGAGACGGCACACACACACACACAGAGATGATACACACATTAGGAGACGAAACACCCATAGAGACAACAAACGCACAGAGACGATACACACACAGAGTCAACACACACACAGAGAGACGAGACACATAGACAAGAAATGACAAAAACACACAAAGACACGACATACACACACAGATACGAAACACACATACAGACGACACACACATAGATACAACACACACACAGAGACAACACCCATACAGAGACAACGCACTCAGAGAGACGACACACATAGAGAGACGACACACTCGAAAAGGATGACATACACATAGACAAGACACACACACAGAGACAACAAACACACAGAGACGACACACAAAGAGAGATGACACACACACACACAGAGACGACAAACACACAGAGACAACACATACGCAAAGAGACGACGCACAACACACAGATACAAAACACACAAAGAGACGACACACGCACAGTGACGACACACACACACAGAGTCCACAACAAAAACAGAGACGACACATCCAGAGATGACACACACATAGAGACGACACACGCACAGACACGACACACGAACAGAGTCATAGTGAGAGATATATCCAAAAAGTTGGGTTGATCTAGGTTCACTTAGAGTGGTACGCCACTCTAAGTGAACTACCGAAAAACGTAGTTTTCAGTAAGTGTCCTTACTGAAAAACTACTGAATTAAAAAAAAATAAATTAAATTGATCATACGACCTAAATTATTTCATCAGATACGCCAGCACTCATAAGCGATCCTTATGAAATTCTGCTAACAACATCGAGTCTCAAGGTAAAAGTTGGAAAACGGGCCAATCAGGTGTTACAATCCTTTTGTTTTTGCTCAAAATTCGAGAAAGCAATGACTGTTAGGTTAGTTTTTTTATTTTACATGCAAAGCAATGACTGTTAGGCTAGTTTATTTTGCATGATTTTTCTAAAGCCAATTAAGATGAAGAAATGTCTTCAAAGTCAAGGCAATAAGAAAAAAAAAAGTTCTGGATATTTTTGTCAGTTTGTAGTTTACGCACTAATATCAATATCAGTAACGAGCCCCTCTCCGAAATACCTTGTTCTTTATGTTAGACTTTGACTTTTCATTACAATTAAATTAAAAAATAAGTATTTTCAACTAGAAATAAGGAGCATCGTCATCAGATACGCCAGCACTAATAAACGATCCTTCTGAAATTCTGCTAACAACATCTATTCTCAAGGTAAAAGTTGGAAAACGGGGCAATCAGGTGTTACAATCTTTTTGTTTTTGCTAAAAATTCGGCAATGCAATGACTGTTAGGCTAGTTTATTTTGCATGATATTTCTAAAGCCAATTAAGATGAAGAAATGTCTTCAAAGTCAAGGCTATAAGAAAAAAAAAGTTCTGGATATTTTTGTCAGTTTGTAGTTTACGCACTAATATCAATATCAGTAACGAGCCCCCCTCCAAAATACCTTGTTCTTTTATGTTAGACTTTTGACTTTTCATCACAATTAAACTAAAAAATCAGCATTTTCAACTAGAAATAAGGAGCATCGTCATCAGATACGCCAGCACTAATAAACGATCCTTTTGAAATTCTGCTAACAATATCGATTCTAAAAGTAAAAGTTGGAAAACGGGGCAATCAGGTGTTACAATCCTTTTGTTTTTGCTCAAAATTCGACAAAGCAATGACTGTTAGGCTAGTTTATTTTGCATGATATTTCTAAAGCCAATTAAGATGAAGAAATGTCTTCAAAGTCGAGGCTATAAGAAAAAAAAGTTCTGGATATTTTTGTCAGTTTGTAGTTTACGCACTAAAATCAATATCACTAACGAGCCTCCCTCCGAAATACCTTGTTCTTTTATGTTAGACTTTTGACTTTTCATCACAATTAAATTAAAAACTAAGCATTTTCAACTAGAAATAAGGAGCATCGCTAAAAAACTAAGACGAATGGAAATTACCCCGTATATGAATTGAGCTGCCCCCTCCGAAATACCTTGTTCTTTATGTTGGACTTTGACTTTTCACCCCAATTAAATTAAAAAATAAGCATTTTCAACTAGAAATAAGGAGCATCGTTAAAAACTAAGACGAATGGAAATTATCTCGTATATGAAGTTAGCTACCCCCTCAGAAATACCTTGTTCATTATGTTAGACTTTGACTTTTCATTCCCAATTAAATTAAAAAATAAGAATTTTCAACTAGAAATAAGGAGCATCGTTAAAAACTAAGACGAATGGAAATTATCCCGTATATGAAGTTAGCTACCCCCTCCGAAATACCATGTTCTTTATGTTAGACTTTGACTCTTCATTCCCAATTAAATTAAAAAATAAGCATTTTCAATTAGAAATAAGGAGCATCGTTAAAAACTAAGACGAATGGAAATTATCCCGTATATGAAGTTAGCTACCCCCTCCGAAATACCTTGTTCTTTATGTTAGACTTTGACTATTCATTCCCAATTAAATTAAAAAATAAGCATTTTCAACTAGAAATAAGGAGCATCGATAAAAACTAAGACGAATGGAAATTATCCCGTATATGAAGTTAGCTACCCCCTCCAAAAAACCTTGTTCTTTATGTTAGAGTTCGACTTTTCATTCCCAATTAAATTAAAAAATAAGCATTTTCAACTAGAAATAAGGAGCATCGTTAAAAACTAAGACGAATGGAAATTATCCCGTATATGAAATGAGCTACCCCCCTCCGAAATATCTTGTTCTTTATGTTAGAGTTTGACCTTTCATTCCCAATTAAATTAAAAAATAAGCATTTTCAACTAGAAATAAGGAGCATCGTTAAAAAACTAAGACGAATGGAAATTATCTTCGATTCTGAGCATTTTTGTTTCCCCTCTAAAATTGCCCCACCCCTCCCCTGCCCTCAGAAAAGGGAGGAACGAAGGGCCTCTGAGCCTTCCTCTTGAGGCAGATCCCGTTTATATTTGATTCTGAGTATTTTTAGTTTCCCCTCCAAAATTGACCCCCCCCCTCCCCTGCCCTCATAAATGGGGGGGGGGAACGAAGGGCTTCTGAGCCTTCCCCCTTGAGGCAGATTCCCGTTTATTTTCGATTCTGGGTATTTTTGGTTTTCCCTCCAAAATTGACCCCCCCCCTACCCTGCCCTCAGAAATGGGGGAAGGAAGGGCCTCTGAGCGTGCCCCTTGAGGCAGATCCCGTTTATTTTCGATTCTGAGTATTTTTGGTTTTCCCTCCAAAATTGAACCTCCCCTCCCCTGCGCTCAGAAATGGGGGAACGAAGGGCCTCTGAGCCTTCCTCTTGAGGCAGATCCCGTTTATTTTCGATTCTGAGTATCTTTGGTTTTCCCTCCAAAATTGCTCCCCCTCCCCGGCCCTCAGAAATGGGGACACGAAGGGCCTCTGAGCCTTTCCCTTGAGGCTGATCCGATTTATTTTCGATTCTGAGTATTTTTGGTTTTCCCTCCAAAATTAACCCCCCCCTCCCCTGCCCTCAGAAGTGGGGGACCAAAGGGCCTCTGAGCCGTCCCCTTGAGGCAGATCCCTTTTATTTTGGATTCTGAGTATTTTTGGTTTGCCCTCCAAAATTGACCCCCCCTCCCCAGCCCTCCGAAATGGGGGAACAAAGGGCCTCTGAGCCTTCCCCTTGAGCCAAATCCCATTTATTTTCGACTCTGAGTATTTTTGGTTTTCCCTCCAAAATTGACCCCCCTCTCTCCCCTGCCCACAGAAATGGGGGAACGAAGGGCCTCTGAGCCTTCCTCTTGATGCAGATCCCGTTTATTTTCGATTCTGTGTATTTTTGGTTTTCCCTCCAAAATTGACCCCCCCCTCCCCTGCCCTTAGAAATGGGGGAACTAAGGGCCTCTGAGCCTTCCCCTTGAGGCAGATCACATTTATTTTCGACTCTGAGTATTTTTGGTTTTCCTTCCCAAATTGACCCCCCTCTCTCCCCTGATCACAGAAATGGAAGCACGAGGGAAAATTAAACTATTTTAAATTGGCAACACAGTCCAAACATCACATGTGTATTATACAGTACACAATCACCCCATCTCCCCCAAAACAGTTCTCAGCCATTTCTTGTTAAATTTTTTCATTTCCAAACTATTTTAAATTGACAACATATTGAAGCATTTGCAAATGCTAAACTCTTTTCTTTTTTTCTCCACCTTAGTAGGATCAAATTCGGTAATTCTACACTCCAATTCGCAAATCTCATTACCTCTTTTTAAATTTACCAGTTTCTTAAGAATGTGCATGTGAACTCATGACGTACATTCATTGTGCAATTGACAACAATAACAGAAAAAAAAACCTGTTTGACCACATTATACACTGCCAAATAACCAGTCTGGTAATCATAGCATGGGAATTGCTATACCTCCGAGCAAATTCAATAGATACTTACTACTTAGGAGCAAGTTTAGTTAACGCAAACTAGCGTTAATTATGTAAATTATACTCCTTTAGACTATGTTAGGGGGGTGCGCCCCCTCGCCCCCCCCCCCTCCCCGGGCCGCCACTGTACAGGGTAGAGGCCTACCAGGGCCCATCTTATGTGGTTCTTAACTCAGTCAAGATTTCCCTTAGCAATCAGTCGGTGGTAATTTGCAACTTTTCAACTTTTTAAACATTCGACATTGTATTTCACCAACAGACCTCTTGCACCTGCTTACGGTCTTGGTGACTGTAGTTCTTCTCTTCACCACACAATTTTTTCAGTTTTGTCAATTAAAATACAAGAAAAGGCATTATTCGATCAATATACCCCCAAAAACCCAAATTTTAAAATATAAGAAGGGGAGGTTACCCACCCACCCCCATTTACGCCACTTCTCTTGACAAAGTTTAAAAGCCACATAGAAAAGATACAAACTCTTCAATGAATTTGCTTCATTCTCCACACAGTTGTGGGCAACTCATGAAATTTAGTGAGATAAATTTAGATAAATTTAGTAAAAAATTTAGTGGAATATTTCCCCAATCCTCCTCCTCTGGTATCTTTATCCTTCTTCCCATCGGCACCCTACATCCTTGCGGTCTTGTGACTGTAGTCCTCCTCTTAAACAGTAGCATCAATTCACAGAAACATATGGAGGCAAAATTTTTCGATCACCTGAAATACAAAAAAGCATTATTTAATGAAAATACACCCGAAAAGGTATCTAAGAGGGGGAGGGGGTAGAATTCCCCTTCCAAATTGAACTCCCTGCTCTTATTAGAGTAGAAAATCCCCTAATTATAAAAAGTACCCTCCTCTATAATAAGTTTGATCCAATCTCCACACTATTGTGCCAGTTAACAAAAATGAAAGGTGAGGGACAAAATATGTTTTTCAGAATCTAGGAGGCAGCAAATTTAGAGGGATACTTTCCCCATCGGTACTTGTGTCTTACAGCCACCACACTCAAGTTCTGTCGAGAAGTGAAGGTTGGTTAATGCTAAAGAAATAAAATAAAAAATGATGAAATCAACAAAATTATGACAACTACAACACATACTTATGGAAGGGGGGCCGCCCAGACCGCATTTTATTAAATACATAACCTAAACTAACCTAACCTAACCATGGGTGTACGTAGCTTTTTCTCTAGGGGGGGGGGCAGCCAAGGCCGTACCAAAGATTTTTTTTGGAGGGGGTTATACTCAAAGATCTTTTTTTTTGGGGGGGGGGCTTACACAAAAAACCTCAAAAAACGCATACAAAATTTGTTTATATCCATATTTGTTACGTTTCTACAAGTCAAAACAACATTTCAGGGGGGTTCAAACCCCCCCCCCTCTGGGTACGGCCTTGGGGGCAGCTGATTCTGTGATGAAGGGCTGGGGGCTGAAGTTATATTGGCAGTTCACAAAAGCTTACATTGCCAGCAAGCTCTATCATACCTATGAAATCTTTATTAATAAGTAATCACCAAAAATCATCAATCATCAATAAGCTTCAGCATTAATCAATCTTCTTGGATTAGAGCTAAGTCCTTAAAAGACATTATGGATAATTGCTTCTTGTTTAACTTTAATTCTGCCATTCCAGCTGTTTATTTCCAGCTTTTCCAACCATCTACCTTCTATCAACTGCTTTTTTAGCCGTCTATCTTTTTCAACTGTTTTTTCAACCATCTGCTTTTTCCGCCATATCTAGTGTACACTTGGATTTCTAGGGGGCAGCTGCCCCCCTTCAGACGCCCATGAACCTAACCTACCTAAAATACCAACTAAATATTCAATTAAAATATAGCTACAATTTAGTTTCCCACTGAGCCGAAGCTAATATTGTCTGGTATAAAGGCCATGAAAACCGGTTATTGGCTCATGTTCGCCATACAAGATCTTGAGTGTGGTGGATATAAGACAAAAGTACCTACCTATCCCCTCCCCCACAATTGGCACCCCTGTATCCACATCGTTCACCGGCCACCCTTGATCAGAAACTGAATAGTTTCAGGTTTCACCACAATAATCAACACAAATCCCAAATCCAGGTGCATAGCAAGAGTTAGACATTTTCAACAGTGATTAATTCCTTTAATTAGTTTTGTGCTTTTGCCAGATTGCCTTGGCAATAGGATTGTTGATAAGCTGAAATCCTGTTCATAATCCGGGCAGAGACAGGTATCTGCGCCATGCAATTTTCTCTAATCCCCAAGGCTTATCCGTCCCATGCTAAGCTTCAAATAGCTGCTGTCTAGTGTACAAAGAGTGATCGAGTTGGAAACGTTTCGTGGATTAGGATTTTTCACATTTTGTCTATTGGGTATTTTATAATTTTTTCTTTTTTCTTTGATTAATTTTGAAGGATTTGTACTTCAGTGTGATTAGTTTTGGTGTGGATTTTTTTTGAGCGGTTCAGTATTTTATTCAGATTAGATGTTTTGTATTGGATGATAGCTTGTAAGAATTTAGTTAGGCTAATGTTAGCGGTAAATTTTTCGCATTACATATTATTGATTTACGAATAAGGTAAACATACCACTCGATGCCTTTTTTTATGCTCTTTCCAAATATAATAATCATTTTTGCCCGAAATGAATTTTACCCCCACCCCTATATATGGCAATACAGGGTATATATTTGCACATTAGGGGGTGGGGGAGGGGTAAAGTTTAAACTTACCTTTCATTTACATCAGAAATAAAATTTACCCCCCCCCCCTAATGTGAAAATATATACCCTGAATTGGTATATATTTGGGTGGGGGGTAAAATTCACTTCCGACAAAAATGATTATTATATTTCGAAAGAGCATAAAAAAAGGCATCGAGTGGTATGTTTACTTTATTTGTAAGTCAATAATATGAACTGCGAAAAATTTACCCTATTTTTAAATGAAACCTTAGTAGGCTAATTATGCACCAAGATTCCTTCTGTAAATTAAACACCATAATAACAAAGAAGTAGCACCATTATATTGCCTTTTCAACACTTTCTAAATAGCTGATGATGTTTGCTATAGTAAGAATTGTGTCCCACTCCTCCCCCCCCCCCTAACAGGGGGGCGATAATTCACGAAAGTAAAAGGAGGAAACATTTTTTGCCCCCCTAACTGTATATAAAAGTATGGCTCCCTCTCTTACTGGTGCCCCTGCTCTCTAATGGGGTCAGCTACAGTCCTAGGGTATATTTAGAACATGAGGAAACGTGGATTAAAAAGGAAGGAACCCTACAATTATTGTTCATAGCAATTATACCTTTTCAGAATAAGGTAAGAATTTTATTATATAGTACTTTTCTTGTTTTCTATATGAAGATTTTTTCCTATAGCTTAAGGTTCTATCTGACCCTGTTAGGGAGAAGTTGGGACAGGGGAGGGGGTAATTCAAGAAACTGTAGGGGTCAGCACGGATTTTCCATTATTAAAAAAATAAATAAATAAAGATACTAAAGAGGCATTTTTCAAAGTATAGGAAGGGGAAGATTTAGTTTTTTTCGATTCTTTTGATGAGAATTCCATAAAACGTATTCTCACTCCCACCCTAATGTGAGGTGGGGGCGGGGGGAATCGTTATAGTAGCGATAAGTTTGTTAGGAAAGTGTGAAATGGGGGATAAAATGGCACCACTCTTTGTGTTGTTTTAGGGCTTCCTTCATCGGAGTAGTCTGGGCACATAGCCAGTTAAACGTGAACTTATCGCATGCTCACCAATGGTCCATGTGCCGCAGGTACTTTTTTCCTGAATCCTGATTCTCCGGCCGGGAGAGCGATGCGTGGTTGGGGACAAATTCTGGTACTTTTCAATTAGCTGGTACCCACGCGAGAAGTCAAGCTAATGCTAATGAATAAACCAAAGCACCGTGAAAATATAATAGTTTAGAAACAAATTAGGACTATATTTTCACACTAGGGGGTGGGGGGGGGGGGTAAAGCATAGCATATATTAAATACGTAACCTAACCTATGTACCTTTTCCCCCCTAAACCCCCAAAAAACGGTAAATGTTTGGCAGTTCATATTATTGACTTATGAATAAAGTGAACATACTACTCAATGCCTTTTTTATGCTCTTTAAAAATATAATAATCATTTTTGTTAGAAATGAATTTTAACCCCAAACCTATATTTACCAATTCAGGGTATATATTCTCAATTTAGAAGGGGGGGGGGGGTAAAGTTTAAACTTAACTCTCATTTACATCAGAAATAAACTTTACCCCCACCCCCCTAATGTGCAAATATATACCCTGCATTGGTATATATAGGGTTGGGGGCAAAATTTATTTCTGACAAAAATGATTGTTATATTTGGAAAGAGCATAAAAAAGGCATTGAGTGGTATGTTTACTTTACTCGTAAGTTAATAATATGAACTACCGAAAATTTACCCCCCCAAAAAATAGTGTAAATATTGTAAACACAATGACAAACCACGGTTTGCAATCCAGTTCTCTATTGACAGATACCCGTTTGACTATTTTCCTTTAGTGTCTTCCCTATACAATATATCGCGTGGGTACCAGCTAATTGAAAAGTAACATAAAAATATTTAACATAGCCTGCTTGCATATTCACCTAAAACATATCTACTAGAAATGCTCCATCCTTTTTGCGGCACCCATGTTAAACAATCCTCATTAACATGGCTTCTAGAAACATAGCTCTAAGACCTATCTTTCTATTTCAACATTTTTTCAGCTGCAACACGTACCCCAAGTCTTGGCTGTCTTACTTTTTAAATTTCACTTTATTCTTTACTAAGAAATCCTAGTACACCTGTGCAGGTAAAACTATCCACCTGTTAAATGTTCTCATAACCTTACATCACTTTTAATTCTCATTTATTCCTGTTCCAAGCGACCGAGTCCTATTTACCTTTATTTGCAAGTTTCAAAATACCTTTATTGCCCAGTTTCAAAATATGCACACACAAGATGGCGTATGCCACGCTGATGTGCAACTAAGATGTAAAACGGATGGCAGAGATAAAGATAAGATGTTTATTGAAAAGAATTTCTATCACAAACTCAAAGGGCCGAATTCGAATGCAGAAAATGGGTAGTTTAGTATCCTGTTATTTGTCCTGGATTCTGAAAACCCCAGAAAATTCATTCATTTCAGCAAGGTTTTCCCAAAGAGACCCACCTCATGTGCATAATCTAAATGCCTGATAATCTAAATGTCCTAATAATTTGCGTAATTTAAATGGCCTGAATTAACACATGATTACACAATTTCCTTAAATATTTTATTTTGATGCTAAATTAATTCCAGGTTCAATGAGGTCATGAATCAATATAGTAGGCAAGGCAAACCCCATACCCCCCTGAAATGTTTGTCCGACTTACAAAAAAGTAACAAAAATGAATATAAACAAATTGTTGATGCTTTTTTGGTATCCCCCCCTCACCCCCGAAAAAAATCCTGGATACGGCCATGATAGTAAGAGTTTTTGAAATAATGAAGTTAAGTCGGATGCATGTACAGGATTTGGTTGGAGGGGGGGGTGGGGTGAGAGGCAACATTTTCGAAATAAAAAAAATGTTAATTAATACAGAAATTATATAAAAACTGTAAGGATCATGAGGCATCGGTGTGAGGAAATGGCTTCACATACAGGCGTACGTGACTGCATTAGCTATTTGTACTTTATGTTATTATTTAATTAAGGTACAAGAAATTTTCTTTGAGTACAATGATATCATATTAGGTACCAAAATTATTCTTATCACTCGTTTATTTATTTTTTATTGGTTTCAAGAATAACCCGCCTATTTAAAATAAATAAAAATTAAGAGGTTGGTGGTCAGAAATATTACGCTGTAACCCTGCGTTGCAAAAAAAGGGTTTAGTGACAATTATGCATCCATCAGAATAGCATTGCTAGTATTTAATTTGGTTAAATTATTACAACCTGTTTATTAAGCTATATTGACAGATGAATTTAAAATGGCCTTATGCTAGTGGTGGAGGATGGACTTCTTACCACTGAATGGAACCATTTTAATTCTTAGTGGTCTTCGATAGAAATTATCCCATGTCCAAAACGATATAGCCTACTTGTAGTAGTGGTTGCAAGTGGCGGATCCAGGGGGGGGGGGCAAAATAGGTTGATCCGATAAACTTGCGTTAGGAACAAGTTTAATTCACGCAAACTTGCGTTAATTAAGTAAATTACACTACTTTAGACTATTCTAGGGGGCGCCCCCTAGAATAAGTTTGGTCGCAAAATTGTTTTCAGCAAAAACGATATTTTATACACCCAAGATTAATTCTCGCCAAGGTTTTAGATATAAAATCGTTTCAGTCAAGACTCAACTTGAGGTAGGGTTCAAGTATAATTCTTGGCTAATTTCTGTCCAGATACTTGACCACGAATGATGTAAATGTAAGAATCTTATAGCATTTGGAATCCTGCATTCGAAATTATTTAATTTAAATAGAAGAAAATGACACTTTTGTGAAAATATAAAGAACCGTCTATAATTAAATTGTATCGGCCTGGCAAAGTAACACAAGAGACGAAAATTAACGAACAAGAGAGTAGTGAAAAACTATGGTATGTAAAGTAATGTTTGCTAGGGATAGTCACTAGGGGTTCACACCATGATTGAATGATTTTCGGGGAAATTTCGGGGATTCGGGGAAAAATAAATTTTTTCGGGGAGACACATAGATTTTCGGGGAAATCCCCGAAAATTCGGGGATAGTGGAAGCCCTGGACCGTACCTCAAACAGTAGACTGTGTGAAAAGTGTGATTCAATCCCGCTTTCTAGGGCTATAAAGAGAGAAAGGTTGAGATGGCTAGAGCACGTCTAAGGCCAAACGAAAAACAGGTCGTTCCCGATTGGGGTGGGAGGATGTTGGAAGAAAAGATCTAAGGGAAATGGAAGCTTTCTGGGAATGTATAAAGAGGTAGGCTTTGAATAGGTTGGGAAGGAGGAGGCAGGCACGTACGTAGGAATTTGTTTCGGGGGGCCCAAATCCTTCAAATCTCCTATTCTGTGAGAAGTATTAGAAAATTATGGGGAAATAAAAAAATCATGAGATTTCGGGGGGGGGGCGGGTCCGGAGGTCCACCCCCTGCGTAGGTGCCAGGGAGGAGGAGCGTACGTAGCGGTGTGGGCCTCAGGCAGCTGGGTTCTGCAGTGAGTTGTTAGTATGAGTAGTTGGCCCTATAGTTTTAGAATCTGTCAAAATCCCTCCTCCCTTTGCTTGGGTTGAGGGACAGATCAACGATTTTTCCTTGGCTATATCAAGTAAAAAAGAAATGGAAATCAGAAATAGTTGCCATTTTCACTTATTGGAGACTGGAAAAAGTACCCACATAATATCTTAGGCAAAGGACTTCAGATACGTACCCCTAATCTCTCCTGAATAAGCATGGGCACTGTTTCTGTTTTCTGTTTCTGCTCTGTTTTTAAAGTACCTGTTTCTGTTCTGTTCTTACAAAAAACAGAAACAGAACAGAAACAGATGAACTGTTTTTTATTTACCTGTTCTGTTCTGTTTCTGTTTTTATAATAGTTATTTTGCCCTGTTTTTGTTTTTTTTTCTAACTGTTTTTATTCTGTTCTTGATTTTACTTTATTGATTCGAAAATGAGATATCAAGAAATTTCGAACCTTCAAAATAGTGTTTTAAATTGTAATTTGATATTTTGAAGAAGCGTCGTTACGCCCCATACAGTTTGTGGAATTTGAGCATTAATATAAAGTAGAAGTAAGTAAAATGATGGAACTCAGTGTGTCTAACATATCAAATATGCTGCTAGATTGTTTAAGCTAGGCAAAATTAGGGCTTAGGAGTCAGATGAGAGTAGGAAGGTGTGTAAATGGGAGAACGGTAAAGGTGCAGTTTTGTTCCACTAAAACCATTTATTTTTTAGTGTATATTATTCAGTCAATTGAGCAGCAAAGTTGCATAGATACTGTCTAGGTGAAGCAGGATTCAAACAAATCACTTATTACTGTATATTCTGGTTCTATTGTTAGGGCCTCTGTATTCTACATTACATGGGAAGTAATCTGCATCTTTAACCAGGAAAATTTCAGTTCAATGGTTTTTATGGAATTTATGCTGCTAGATAACAGTGATTTGCTATGATTACCATACTAGCCTATACATGATAAATACCGATTATTAATTGCAAATTTTCTTAAATGTTTAGTCAGAGAGGAAAGTAAGTGTATTGAAGCCTTGTCCAGTAGAAATATATGTTTTTTCTGGCACTTTTTATTGCATCATCATAACAACATATACGTTTTCAAGATGCCAAATATACTTTTTCTACCATCTCTAAATATAATCAATGGAAACCCTTTCAGGGAAAAGCCTAGAGTTGAAACAGTGGCTTAGCTAGCTGATTCTGGCCTAGCTGGCCAAAGTCTTATAAAATGCTGATACAATTTTCTCATTCTGTAGAATAACACATCTTCCGGTGAACACGGTAATTTTTGCCATACAGCACAATAAATTAAAAAAAAATGCCACTAAGCAGTATATTATTTCTTGTATCTGTCTCTTAAATACCTATTATAAACAAGTAAATTCCCGTAAAAATTAATATGATATTATATGATTTATTAACACTAAAAGCCCTATTGGGCCATGGTTAATACACAATACACTTTAAAAATAATAAATGAAAATAACCTTATAATACTGTATATTATAATACTGTGCTGCAAATTGTCTAAGTTTTTAGGAAACCGTAGTTAGGAGCTTGCCGACAGCCTTTATTATTTTGCCGACAGCTTTTGTTTGCCGACAGGTTTTCTTGGCTCATTGCGCAGACGAAACCGCTCAGGGGGAAATTGGCCCCTTTCCCCTTAATTACGCCACTGAGGTGGAATAGGTCGGATATTTGGCTGGAGGTGTAATTTTCAAAATAGTAGGCTACTGGAAGGTGCTTCTAATTTTGTGAAAAATCCTAAAATCAGCCTTTGTAAGACAAGCATGATGTCATTTTCTGATGACGACTTGGATGTTCCAAGACATCTCTCTAGGTACCCTACGGAAAAAAGGAAGCAAAGGAAGTATTCGGTGCAACTTCTGAAGAGCGTCTCTAAAGGCTAAGGGAGTAGAATGCTAATAATGAATTCGCGGCCTTTATGTTCCTTCCGGTTTTTCTGGTAGGTAATTCTATTCTACAGGGGCATTACACCCTTTCAAAGAGATTTACGCAATTTAAGGACAAGTTTTTCTGACGTAGATGTCTAGTTCATGATATACAAGTTTTTTTTTAGGTTAAATCCGTGGTCATTCATCTGTAAGTTGATTGAAGGTTTTTTTTTTTTTTTAACTTGGCTAATAGGTTTTTAAACCTATTACTACGAACGCTACATTCATTCCATTTTTTGAACTAGGAGCGAGATTGGGTGATGCTATCAGAGTGGTTTCGTTTCATGGGTTAATTAATATAATGACTAATGTTTTTGAAAAGTGTAATTACTTATTTAGTTTACGAGATTTGCGAATTTTTTGCGAAAAGGTATTTGCGTAAAGGTATTGCGATGGTTAAGAATGCCTCACAGGTAATTAAAGAATGAGAAATGGGATGCTATAATTAGAATGGTTTTAAGTTGAAAATTGTGACGTAAAAATAACTCAGTTATTTGCTTGCGTGTATAGAAATTCCCATGTTATTTGCTTGACTGTATTTTGTGTTAAATAAGTAGTTTTTGTATCTTTTAAAAGAGCTTTAAGGGGTTTGAGAGACTCAGTTGCCTGATTCCGTGTGGTTTTTCTTTACTTTGTGCTCATTAAAAACGAAGTTTTTGTTTTAAATAAGTAGTTTTTGTATATTTTAAAAAGAGCTTTAAAGGGTTTGAGAGACTCAGTTGCCTAATTCCGTGTGGTTTTCTTTACTTAGTGCTCATTAAAAACGAAATTTTTGTGTTAAATAAGTAGTTTTTGTATCTTTTAAAAGAGCTTTACGGGGATTGAGAGACTCAGTTGCCGGATTCCGTGTGGTTGTTCTTTACTTGGTGCTCATTAAAAACGAAATTTTTGTGTTAAATAAGTAGTTTTTGTATCTTTTAAAAGAGCTTTACAGGGTTTGAGAGACTCAGGTGCCTAAGTCAATGTGTTTTTCCTTTCATTAGTGTTCATTAAAAAACTATTTTAGTGTGTTAAATAAGTATTTTTAGTTACGTTTAAATGAGCGTTAATGGGTTTGAGAGACTCAGTTGCCTAATTAAGTGCGATTTTCCTTTAATGGGTGGTCATTAAAAACTAAATTTTTGTGTTAAATCATTAGTTTTTGTATCTATTAATAGAGCTTTAAGGGGTTTGAGAGACTCAGTTGCCTGATTCCGTGTGGTTTTTCTTTACTTGATGGTCATTAAAAAAAAAATTTTTTTGTTAAATAATTAGTTTTAGTATCTTATAAAAGAGCTTTACAGGGTTTGAGAGACTCAGTTGCCTAAGTCCGTGTGGTTGTCCTTTACTTGGTTGTCATTAAAAACGAAATTTTTGTGTTAAACCAGTAGTTTTTGTATCTTTTAAAAGAGCTTTAAGGGGTTTGAGAGACTCAGTTGCCTGATTCCGTGTGGTTTTTCTTTACTTGGTGGTCATTTGTTGTATCTTTTAAAAGAGCTTTACAGGGTTTGAGAGACTCAGTTGCCTAATTCCGTGTGTTTTTCTTTACTTGGTGGTCATTAAAAACGAAATTTGTGTGTGTTAAATCAGTAGTTTTTGTATCTTTCAAAAGAGCTTGACAGGGTTTGAGAGACTCTGTTGCCTAATTCTGGGTGTTTCTTCGTTAATGGATGGTCATTAAAATCGAAATTTTTTTGTTAAATAAGTAGTTTTTGTATCTTTTAAAAGAGTGTGACGGGGATTGAGAGACTCAGTTGCCTGATTCCATGTGGTTTTTCTTTACTTGGTGGTCATTAAAAACGAAATTTTTGTGTTAAATCAGTAGTTTTTGTATCTTTTAAAATAGCTTTAAGGGGTTTGAGAGACTCAGTTGCCTGATTCTGTGTGGTTTTTCTTTACTTGGTGGTCATTTGTTGTATCTTTTAAAAGAGCTTTACAGAGTTTGAGAGATTCAGTTGCCTAATTCCGTGTGGTTTTCCTTTACTTGGTGGTCATTAAAAACGAAATTTTTGTGTTAAATAAGTAGTTTTTGTATCTTTTAAAAGAGCTTTAAAGGGTTTGAGAGACTCAGTTGCCTAATTACTTATGTTTTTCCTTTAATGTGTGGAAATAAAAAAAGAAATGATAGTGTTCAATAAGTAGATTTTTTATATTTTAAAAGAGATTTAAGGGGATTGAGAGACTCAGTTGCCTGATTACGTGTGGTTTTTCTTTCCCTGGTGGTAATTTTTTGTATCTTTTAAAAGAGCTTTACAGTGTTTGAGAGACTCAGTTGCCTCATTCCGTGTGGTTGTCCTTTATTTGGTGGTCATTAAAAACGAAATTTTGTGTTAAATCAGTAGTTTTTGTATCTTTTAAAAGAGCTTTACAGGGTTTAAGAGACTCTGTTGCCTAATTCCATGTGGTTCTTCTTTACTTGGTGGTCATTAAAAACAAAATTTTTGTGTGAAATAAGTAGTTTTTGTATCTTTTAAAAGAGCTTTACGGGGATTGAGAGACTCAGTTGCCTGATTCCATGTGGTTTTTCTTTACTTGGTGGCCATTAAAAACGAAATTTTTGTGTTAAATCAGTAGTTTTTGTATCTTTTAAAAGAGCTTTAAGGGGGTTGAGAGACTCAGTTGCCTGATTCCGTGTGGTTTTTCTTTACTTGGTGGTCATTTGTTGTATCTTTTAAAAGAGCATTACAGAGTTTGAGAGACTCAGTTGCCTAATTCCGTGTGGTTTTCCTTTACTTGGTGGTCATTAAAAACGAAATTTTTGTGTTAAATCAGTAGTTTTTGTATCTTTTAAAAGAACTTTAAGGGGTTTGAGAGACTCAGTTGCCTGATTCCGTGTGGTTTTTCTTTACTTGGTGGTCAGTTTTTGTAAATTTTAAAAGATCTAGAATTGGTTTTATAGAATAAGTATCCAAATTCAGTGTTATGGATAAGAAATATATTCTAAATAAAATCGATATTTTTTTTAAATTTATGTTTTTGTTTTTTGTTTTAATTTATATTTACTTTTTGATAGTGACAAAGGTTACGTAATAAGAGTGGTATTTCTTTACTTGGTGTTAATTTAAAATGAATTATTTTAGTTAGATAAGTAGCTTTTTTATATTTTAAAAGAGCTTTAAGGGGATTGAGAGACTCAGTTTTAAATTTTCACAGTTAAATTTTATTTATTTTTAAAATTTAATTATGAATTTATATAGCTGAAATTATATAGGTTGTATCGTTAATTATTGTTTGGTTTTGGTTTAAATTGTCACAGTTACATTTTCTTGATTTTTCAAAGTTCATTTTGAATTTCTTTCGCTGAAATGCAAGAGTTGGAATAGTTCAGTAGTGTTTGGTTGTGGTTTACCTTGTCACAGTTACATTTTCTTGATTTTTCAAAGTTCATTTTGAATTTCTTTCGATGAAAGGCAAGAGTTGGAATATTTCAGTAGTGTTTGATTGTGGTTTACCTTGTCACAGTTACATTTTCTTGATTTTTCAAAGTTCATTTTGAATTTCTTTCGCTTAAATGCAAGAGTTGGAATATTTCAGTAGTGTTTGATTGTGGTTTACCTTGTCACAGTTACATTTTCTTGATTTTTCAAAGTTCATTTTGAATTTCTTTCGTTGAAATGCAAGAGTTGGAATATTTCAGTAGTGTTTGGTTGTGGTTTACCTTGTCACAGTTACATTTTCTTGATTTTTCAAAGTTCATTTTGAATTTCTTTCGCTGAAATGCAAGAGTTGGAATATTTCAGTAGTGTTTGGTTGTGGTTTACCTTGTCACAGTTACATTTTCTTGATTTTTCAAAGTTCATTTTGAATTTCTTTCGTTGAAATGCAAGAGTTGGAATATTTCAGTAGTGTTTGGTTGTGGTTTACCTTGTCACAGTTACATTTTCTTGATTTTTCAAAGTTCATTTTGAATTTCTTTCGCTGAAATGCAAGAGTTGGAATATTTCAGTAGTGTTTGGTTGTGGTTTACCTTGTCACAGTTACATTTTCTTGATTTTTCAAAGTTCATTTTGAATTTCTTTCGTTGAAATGCAAGATTTGGAATATTTCAGTAGTTTTTTGCTGTGTTATAAAGTGCCCCAGCTACTTTGTATCTATTTTTCAAAGTTCATTTTGAATTTCTTTATATGAAATGCAAGAGTTGTAATATTTCAGTAGTGTTTGGGTGTGGTTTACCTTATCACAGTTACATTTTCTTGATTTTTCAAAGTTCATTTTGAATTTCTTTCCTTGAAATGCAAGAGTTGGAATATTTCGGTAGTGTTTGGTTGTGGTTTACCTTATCAGAGGTACATTTTCTTGATTTTTCAAAGTTCATTTTGAATTTCTTTCGTTGAAATGCAAGAGTTGGAATATTTCAGTAGTGTTTGGTTGTGGTTTACCTTGTCACAGTTACATTTTCTTGATTTTTCAAAGTTCATTTTGAATTTCTTTCGTTGAAATGCAAGAGTTGGAATATTTCAGTAGTGTTTGGTTTTGGTTTACCTCGTCACAGTTACATTTTCTTGATTTTTAAAAGTTCATTTTGAATTTCTTCCATTGAAATGCAAGAGTTGGAATATTTCAGTAGTGTTTGGTTGTGGTTTACCGTGTCACAGTTACATTTTCTTGATTTTTCAAAGTTCATTTTGAATTTCATTCATTGAAATGCAAGAGTTGGAATATTTTAGTAGTGTTTGGTTGTGGTTTACCTTGTAAGAGTTTCTTTTTCTTGATTTTACAAAGTTCATTTTGAATTTCTTTCGTTGAAATGCAAGAGTTGGAATATTTCAGTAGTGTTTGGTTGTGGTTGAACTTGTCACAGTTACATTTTCTTGATTTTTCAAAGTTCATTTTGAATTTCTTTCGTTGAAATGCAAGAGTTGGAATATTTCAGTAGTGTTTGGTTGTGGTTTACCTTGTCACAGTTACATTTTCTTGATTTTTCAAAGTTCATTTTGAATTTCTTTCGTTGAAATGCAAGAGTTGGAATATTTCAGTAGTGTTTGGTTGTGGTTTACCTTGTCACAGTTACATTTTCGTGATTTTTCAAAGTTCATTTTGAATTTCTTTCGTTGAAATGCAAGAATTGAACTATTTCAGAAGTGTTTGGTTGTGGTTTACCTTGTCACAGTTACATTTTCGTTATTTTTCAAGGTTCAATTTGAATTTAATTCGTTGAAAAGAAAGAGTTGGAATATTCCAGTAGTGTTTGGTTGTGGTTTACCTTGTCACAGTTACATTTTCTTGATTTTTCAAAGTTCATTTTGAATTTCTTTCGTTGAAATGCAAGAGTTGGAATATTTCAGTAGTGTTTGGTTGTGGTTTACCTTGTCACAGTTACATTTTCTTGATTTTTCAAAGTTCATTTTGAATTTCTTTCGCTGAAATGCAAGAGTTGTAATATTTCATAAGTGTTTGATTGTGTTTTACAATGTAACATTTACATTATATTTATTTAACAAAGAACATATAGTCTAAATTAATTTTTAAATAAATATATGTAATATTTAATAAGTTTGTTGTTTTTTTGTAAAATTTCACAGTTACATTTTCTTGATTTTTCAAAGTTCATTTTGAATTTCTTTCGTTGAAATGCAAGAGTTGGAATATTTCAGTAGTGTTTGGTTGTGGTTTACCTTGTCACAGTTACATTTTCTTGATTTTTCAAAGTTCATTTTGAATTTCTTTCGTTGAAATGCAAGAGTTGGAATATTTCAGTAGTGTTTGGTTGTGGTTTACCTTGTCACAGTTACATTTTCTTGATTTTTCAAAGTTCATTTTGAATTTCTTTCGTTGAAATGCAAGAGTTGGAATATTTCAGTAGTGTTTGGTTGTGGTTTACCTTGTCACAGTTACATTTTCTTGATTTTTCAAAGTTCCTTTTGAATTTCTTTTCTATTACTGATCGAGGTGGTCTCTGTCAGTAGTGTTTTGTTATGGTTTACCTCGTCACAGTTACATTTTCTTGATTTTTCAAAGTTCATTTTGAATTTCTTTCGTTGAAATGCAAGAGTTGGAATATTTCAGTAGTGTTTGGTTGTGGTTAACATTGTCACAGTTACATTTTCTTGATTTTTCAAAGTTCATTTTGAATTTTATTCATTGAAATGCAAGAGTTGTAATATTTCAGTAGTGTTTGGTTGTGGTTTACCTTGTCACAGTTACATTTTCTTGATTTTTCAAAGTTCATTTTGAATTTCTTTCGTTGAAATGCAAGAGTTGGAATATTTCAGTAGTGTTTGGTTGTGGTTTACCTTGTCACAGTTACATTTTCTTGATTTTTCAAAGTTCATTTTGAATTTCTTTCGTTGAAATGCAAGAGTTGGAATATTTCAGTAGTGTTTGGTTGTGGTTTACCTTGTCACAGTTACATTTTCTTGATTTTTCAAAGTTCATTTTGAATTTCTTTCGTTGAAATGCAAGAGTTGGAATATTTCAGTAGTGTTTGGTTGTGGTTTACCTTGTCACAGTTACATTTTCTTGATTTTTCAAAGTTCATTTTGAATTTCTTTCGTTGAAATGCATGAGTTGGAATATTTCAGTAGTGTTTGGTTGTGGTTTACCGTGTCACAGTTACATTTTCTTGATTTTTCAAAGTTCATTTTGAATTTCTTTCGTTGAAATGCAAGAGTTGGAATATTTCAGTAGTGTGTGCTTGTGGTTTACCTTGTAACAGTTACATTTTCATTATTTTTAAAAGTTAATTTTGAATTTCTTTAGTTTAAATGAAAGATTTGGAATATTAAATTATTGTTTGCTTGTGTTTTACCCTGTAACAGTTAAATTTTATTTATTTTTAAAAGTTCATTTTGAATCATTCAAGAAACGTGATTAAAAACGTTTTTAAACTACATGCTATTTGCATGCCTTTTCTTGGCACCTTTCCAAACGAGCGGGTATTCCCCGCTGGTTTCTACCCATTGCAAAAAAGTGAGCAGTACGAAAACTCCACGTTTTCAACCAGACTGGTTTTTTAGACAACAAACCCACAGAGCAAGCCTGACACGGGTAGGACCCTCACCACCAAGGTCAGATTAGGTTAGATTAGGTTAAGTTACCTAACATTTCTAGGTTAACTTACATCAGGTTAAGTGGCGCGCCACTTAACCTGATGTAAGTTAACCTAGAAATGTTAGGTAACTTAACTTAACCTAATCTAACCTAACCTGACCTTGGTGGTGAGGGTCCTACCCGTGTCAGGCTAGCTCGTTGTGTGTGTTGTCTAAAAAAACGAGTTGGGTTAAAAAATTAGAGTTGTCGTATAGCTCACTTTTTTCCAAAGTGTAAAAACCAGTGGGGAAGCTCCGTTCGTTTGAACAAGTGTCACGGAAAGGCAAGCAAGTAGCATGTAGTTGAAAAACGTGTATAATCACGTTTCTTGAATGATTCAAAAAGAACTTTGAAAAATCAAGAAAATGTAACTGTGACAAGGTAAACCACAACCAAACACTACTGAAATATTCCAACTCTTGCATTTCAACGAAAGAAATTCAAAATGAACTTTGAAAAATCAAGAAAATGTAACTGTGACAAGGTAAACCACAACCAAACACTACTGAAATATTCCAACTCTTGCATTTCAACGAAAGAAATTCAAAATGAACTTTGAAAAATCAAGAAAATGTAACTGTGACAAGGTAAACCACAACCAAACACTACTGAAATATTCCAACTCTTGCATTTCAACGAAAGAAATTCAAAATGAACTTTAAAAAATCAAGAAAATGTAACTGTGACGAGGTAAACCACAACCAAACACGACTGAAAAAATCCAAATCTTTCATTTCAAAGAAAGAAATTCAAAATGAACTTTGAAAAATCAAGAAAATGTAACTGTGACATGGTAAACCACAATCAAACACTACTGAAATATTCCAACTCTTGCATTTCAATGAAAGAAATTCAAAATGAACTTTGAAAAATCAAGAAAATGTAACTGTGACAAGGTAAACCACAACAAAACACTACTGAAATATTCCAACTCTTGCATTTCAGCGAAAGAAATTCAAAATGAACTTTGAAAAATCAAGAAAATGTAACTGTGACAAGGTAAACCATAACCAAACACTACTGAAATATTCCAACTCTTGCATTTCAACGAAAGAAATTCAAAATGAACTTTGAAAAATCAAGAAAATGTAACTGTGACAAGGTAAACCACAACCAAACACTACTGAAATATTCCAACTCTTGCATTTCAACGAAAGAAATTCAAAATGAACTTTGAAAAATCAAGAAAATGTAACTGTGACAAGGTAAACCACAACCAAACACTACTGAAATATTCCAACTCTTGCATTTCAACGAAAGAAATTCAAAATGAACTTTGAAAAATCAAGAAAATGTAACTGTGACAAGGTAAACCACAACCAAACACTACTGAAATATTCCAACTCTTGCATTTCAACGAAAGAAATTCAAAATGAACTTTGAAAAATCAAGAAAATGTAACTGTGACAAGGTAAACCACAACCAAACACTACTGAAATATTCCAACTCTTGCATTTCAACGAAAGAAATTCAAAATGAACTTTGAAAAATCAAGAAAATGTAACTGTGACAAGGTAAACCACAACCAAACACTACTGAAATATTCCAACTCTTGCATTTCAGCGAAAGAAATTCAAAATGAACTTTGAAAAATCAAGAAAATGTAACTGTGACAAGGTAAACCACAACCAAACACTACTGAAATATTCCAACTCTTGCATTTCAATGAAAGAAATTCAAAATGAACTCTGAAAAATCAAGAAAATGTAACTGTGACAAGGTAAACCACAACCAAACACTACTGAACTATTCCAACTCTTGCATTTTAGTGAAAGAAATTCAAAATGAACTTTGAAAAATCAAGAAAATGTAACTGTGACAAGGTAAACCACAACCAAACACTACTTAAATATTCCAACTCTTGCATTTCAACGAAAGAAATTCAAAATGAACTTTGAAAAATCAAGAAAATGTAACTGTGACAAGGTAAACCACAACCAAACACTACTGAAATATTCCAACTCTTGCATTTAAGCGAAAGAAATTCAAAAAGAACTTTGAAAAATCAAGAAAATGTAACTCTGACAAGGTAAACCACCATAAAACACTACTGAAATATTCCAACTCTTGCCTTTAAGCGAAAGAAATTCAAAATGAACTTTGAAAAATCAAGAAAATGTAACTGTGACAAGATAAACCACAACCAAACACTACTGAAATACTCCAACTCTTGCATTTCAGCGAAAGAAATTCAAAATGAACTTTGAAAAATCAAGAAAATGTAACTGTGACAAGGTAAACCACAACAAAACACTACTGAAATATTCCAACTCTTGCATTTCAACGAAAGAAATTCAAAATGAACTTTGAAAAATCAAGAAAATGTAACTGTGACAAGGTAAAACTGAGTCTCTCAATCCCCGTAAAGGTCTTTTAAAAGATACAAAAACTACTTATTTAACACACAAATTTCGTTTTTAATGACCACCAAGTAAAGAAAAACCACACGGAATCAGGCAACTGAGTCTATCAAACCCCTTAAAGCTCTTTTAAAAGATACAAAAACTATTTATTTAACAAAAAAATTTCGTTTTTAATGACCAAAAATTAAATAAAAATCACACGGAATTAGGACACTGAGTCTCTCAAACACTGTAATGCTCTTTTAAAATATACAAATAATGAACATCAAGTACAGTAAAATCACATGGAATCTGGCAACTGAGTCTCTCAAACCCCTTAAAGCTCTTTTAAAAGATACAAAAACTACTGATTTAACACAAAAATTTCGTTTTTAATGACCACCTAGTAAAGGAAAACCACACGGAATTAGGCAACTGAGTCTCTCAAACTCTGTAAAGCTCTTTTAAAAGATACAACAAATGACAACCAACTAAAGAAAAACAACACGTAATCAGTCAACTGAGTCTATAAAACACATTAAAGCTCTTTTAAAAGATAAAAAAAATAATGAAATAAAAAATAATTTTAGTTTTTAATTACAACAAATTAAACAAAAACCACACGGAATCCGGCAACTGAGTCTCTCAAGCTCTGTAAAGCTCTTTTAGAAGATACAAAAACTACTAATTTAACACAAAAATTTCGTTTTTAATGACCACCACGTAAAGGAAAATCACACAAACTTATGCGACTGAGTCTCTCAATCACTGTAAATCTCTTTTAAAAGATAAAAAAAATACTGATTTAACACAAAAATTTCTTTTTTAATGACCAACAAGTAAAGTAAAACCACACGGAATTAGGCAACTGAGTCTCTCAAACTCTTTAATGCTCTTTTAAAAGATACAACAAATGACCCCCAAGTAAAGAAAAACCACACGGAATCAGGCAACTGAGTCTCTCAAACCACTTAAAGCTCTTTTAAAAGATACAAAAACTACTGATTTAACACAAAAATTTCGTTTTTAATGACCACCAAGTAAAGGAAAACCACACGGAATTAGGCAACTGAGTCTCTCAAACCCTGTAAAGCTCTTTTAAAAGATACAAAAACTCCTTATTTAACACTAAATTTTAGTTTTTAATTACCGACAAGTAAAGTAAAAACACATGGAATCAGGCAACTGAGTCTCTCAAACTCTGTAAAGCTCTTTTAAAAGATACAACACATGACCAACAAGTAAAGAAAAACCACACGGAATCAGGCAACTGAGTCTCTCAAACCCCTTAAAGCTCTTTTAAAAGATACAGAAACTACTGATTTAACACACAAATTTCGGTTTTAATTACCACCAAGTAAAGAAAAACCATATGGAATTAGGCAACTGAGTCTCTCAATCCCCGTAAAGCTCTTTTAAAAGATACAAACACTACTTATTTAACACAAAAACTTATTTTTTAATGACCACCAAGTAAAGAAGAACCACACAGAATTATGCAACTGAGTCTCTCAAACCCTGTAAAGCTCTTTTAAAAGATACAAAAACTACTGATTTAACACAAAATTTCGTTTTTAATTACCACCAAGTAAAGTAAAACAACACGGAATTAGGCAACTGAGTCTCTCAAACCCTGTAAAGCTCTTTTAAAAGATACAACAAATGACCACCAAGTAAAGAAAAACCACACAGAATCAGGCAACTGAGTCTCTCAAACCCCTTAAAGCTCTTTTAAAAGATACAAAAACTACTGATTTAACACAAATAATTCGTTTTTAATGACCACCAAGTAAAGGAAAACCACACGGACTTAGGCAACTGAGTCTCTCAATCCCTGTAAAGCTCTTTTAAAAGATACAAAAACTACTTATTTAACACATAAATTTCTTTTTTAATGACCACCAAGTAAAGAAAAACCACACGGAATCAGGCAACTGAGTCTCTCAAACCCCTTAAATCTCTTTTAAAAGATACAAAAACTACTGATTTAACACAAAAATTTCTTTTTTAATGACCACCAATTAAAGGAAAACCACACGGAATTAGGCAACTGAGTCTCTCAAACCCTGTAAAGCTCTTTTAAAAGATACAAAAACTACTTATTTAACACAAAAATTTTGTTTTTAATGACCACCAAGTAAAGAAAAACCACACGGAATCCGGCAACTGAGTCTCTCAATCCCCGTAAAGCTGTTTTAAAATATACAAAAACTACTTATTTAACACAAAAGTTTCGTTTTTAATGACCACCAAGTAAAGAAAAACCACATGGAATCCGGCAACTTATTCTCTCAATCCCCTTAAAGCTCTTTTAAAAAGATACAAAAATTACTTATTTAACACAAAATTTCGTTTCGAATGAGCACTAAGTAAAGACAAATTACACGAAATCAGGCAATTGAGTCTCTCAAACCCCTTAAAGCTCTTTTAAAAGATACAAAAACTACTTATTTAACACACAAATTTATTTTTTAATGTCCACCAATTAAAGAAAAATAACAATGAATAAGTAAAATTATTATCAAACACACTTTAAAGAACTATTAAATTAAAAAACAAATCACAGCCAAGTAAAGAAAAACCACAAGAAATCAGGCAACTGAGTCTCTCAAACCCCTTAAAGCTCTTTTAAAAGATACAAAAACTACTGATTTAACACAAAAATTTCGTTTTTAATGACCACCAAGTAAAGGAAAACCACACGGAATTAGGCAACTGAGTCTCTCAAACCTTGTAAAGCTCCTTTAAAAGATACAAAAACTAATTATTTAACACAAAAATTTCGTTTTTAATGAGCACTAAGTAAAGAACAACCACAAGGAATCAGGCAACTGAGTCTCTCAATTCCCTTAAAGCTCTTTTAAAAGATACAAAAACTACTTATTTAACACAAAAAATTCGTTTTTAATGAGCACTAAGTAAAGAAAAACCACACGGAATTAGGCAACTGAGTCTCTCAAACCCCTTAAAGCTCTTTTAAAAGATACAAAAACTACTTATTTAACATAAAAATTTCGTTTTTAATGGGCACTAAGTAAAGAAAAACCAAGCGGAATCAGGCAACTGAGTCTCTCAAACCCCTTAAAGCTCTTTTAAAAGATACAAAAACTACTTATTTAACACAAAATACAGGCAAGCAAATACCATGGGAATTCCTATACACGCAAGCAAATAACTGAGTTATTTTTACGTCACAATTTTCAACTTAAAACCATTCTAATTATAGCATCCCATTTCTCATTCTTTAATTACCCGTGAGGAATTCTTAACCATCGCAATACCTTTACGCAAATACCTTTTTGCAAAAAATTCGGAAATCTCGTAAACTAAAGAAGTAATTGCCCTTTTCAAAAACATTAGTCCTTCAATTAACGAACCCATGAAACGAAATCAGTCTTATTGCATTACACAATCTCGCTCCAAGTTCCAAAAATGGAATGCATGTAGCGTTCGTAGTAATAGGTTTAAAAAACCTATTAGCCAATTTTAAAAAAAAACAAAACACCCTACTAATCACCTTACAGATGAATGACCACGGATTTAACCTAAAAAAAAACTTGTATATCAGGAACTAGACATCTACGTCAGAAAAATTTGTCCTTAAATTGCGTAAATCTCTTTGAAAGGGTGTAATGCCCCTGTAGAATAGAATTACCTACCAGAAAAACTGGAAGGAACGTAAAGGCCGCGAATTTATTATTAGCATTCTACTTAAGGGAATTTCTGCCATGATATTTATACATTATCTTAAAAGGAAGCACACAATTGATATGCACAAAGATAAAGTATACGCGGCTGATGCAGAAAATAACAAAACCAAACCAACTAAAAAAATATATCAAGTCAGGCTACTTCCCTTGAGAGAGCTCCAGATAGTAAAGCAAGTGAAACATAGGGCAATGGATTAGTGAAATTTGGAATAAGAAGAGCAGAGATACGACAATTTTTATTTCTAATCGATCAAAACAAGCTGGTCTGCGGATGTTCTGCTGCAAAACCTTGTTTAAGGACAAATTGCCACTTTCTACGTTTGATAAGCCAGATATGAAACAGCTTATTAAAAAAAACAACAGGGGGCTTGAAGCACCATTTGGGGGAACCGTCCATCGTCACATAAGTTTTGCTGCAAGAAAAAAAGAAGTTCAGAAGGCTGCTTTAAGATCTGCCACTCAGACTAGCTTGACTTTTCTCTGCTGCTTTGCAAAAGGATCTGGCTTTACAGGTATCACTGCCTATTACCCCAGAAAGATGAAAAATAAACAGAGGTTGCACCACTATCTTTCACATTTCAAGAGGCATAAGCATACTCATACAACCACTAACATCCTTTCAACAATTGAAGTTACAATCAGAAAGTTTTCAATGACAGATAAGATGTTCCGCGTTGTGACTGATTCTGGGAACAATGTCACCGAAGCCTGTAGGATATGAGCCCTTTCCTGAACTTCAGGTTTTTAACATTGTCTTCATTCATCTTTTGCACGCATTCTTAGATTTTGTCCACTCGAAGCATCCCTGAAGAAGATTGCTTGGAATCCTTTGATGAAGTCGAAGATGTCGATCCAACTGTTGAAAACGATTGAGACAGTCTTTCTGTTCCTTGTTCTGAAAACTCCGGAAATGAAGATACACTTGCTGAAGAATCTGAATAAACCGATGCAGTGTCTAAAGAAGAGGGCGGTGAAAGTAATAGAGAAAAAGAGTGGGGAGCTGGGAGTCAAAAAATGAGGTTGCAACACAGGCTATCCGATCCGAAGACAAGCTACACTTGATCAAACATTGATAGTCAAGGATATCGCTATCCCTTTTGCTTTGGGAATGGACCACGAAAACGTATCTAAATAATACGAATTATGTCGACTCGTATTCTTAAAACGATATATCGAAGTTAAATTATTTTCTAATATAAACAAGTACATGTGTTGGAGAAAGTATTTTTCTGTCACAAAATAGAATATATTTTCGAAGTAAGTTATCAAAAGTGCAAGTTTTATTATATTGCATCCCTTTGAAAACCTATCAAGGAGGCACACTTGTGCCTCTATAAAGAGGCGACCCACCACAATGTTAAGCGATTTCAGGTCCTAGAGGTCGCAGAGAGACGGCGGTAATCGCATTTTGTAGCCCAAGCTCAAACTAAGAAGCTTGCAAAATTTCATCCTCCTCCGACTTTATCTTCATGGGGTAAACTGGGCCGGAAGTTTCGACCCTCCCACCACAGCCCCCCTTTAACGTTGTCCGATTAGGCTGAATTTTAGAGGTTAAGCTTTCCTAGGACCCGGGAGCTTATCCACGAAATTTCAGCTCAATCCGATTACTCCTTCCCTGTTTTCAAAAAACCAAATATAGCCACTTAAAATTCATCATCATTTCTTTTTTTTCTTAGCCACGCCTACAGGCCACAGTTGGCAACTGATCCGGGTGAATGAGGACTCATTCGAAGCAGAATTCGACCTGTTAGGGCCTTTTGATATTTTCAGACCGAAAAAATTATCCCCCGAATTTACATTTATGAAAAACCTCGTTTTCCTATAATAGCCCATGTTAATTTTTCCCACCACAACCCCCCCTTTAACGTTGTCTGATCGGGCTGAAATTTAGAGGATAAGCTTTCCTGGGGCCTGGGAGCTTATCCTCGAAATCTGATCACTCCTTCCCTGTTTTCCAAAAACCAAATATCAAGTTTCGTGGGAATTTGCTTGCGTCGAAAATAGCTTCCATTTACTAAAAAACAAGTACAATTGTGTCTCTTTAGTCCAGCGGTTGATACTCCAGACTGTCAGGTGGAAAACCCGGGTTCGATTCACCGTCAGAGCAAATTTTTTATATACTGAATTTAAACTTTAAAAAATAAACTCAGTTTTTTTTTTAAATTATTTGAAAAAAATTACGTTTTCTAAAGAGTTAAAGAGGCTGAGTTACAAGGTCGACCCTTAAAACGTACAGGGATTAGGAGGCACAGTTGGGGGGCTGTTAAAGAGGCTGAGTCACAAGTTCGAACCTTAAAACGCACAGGGATTAGGAGGCACCCTGTACGACGTGATTTGAGTATTCAGGAATTAAAAGCCTTAACACAAGAATGTTCAAGAGCGGGGGTTTGGGGGGCGGCAGCCCCCATCTTTAACTCCTGACACGATCAGCTAACAGTTAGTCAAGCAATAATAAGTAATAAACTGTACAAAAACGTGCAGAAATTATTTGAAAAAAACTACGTTTTCTAAAGAGTTAAAGAGGCTGAGTTACAAGGTCGAACCTTAAAACGTACAGGGATTAGGAGGCACAGTTGGGGGCTGCCGCCCCCAAACCCCCGCTTTCGCAGCCTTTAAATAAAAAACAAAAAGTTTTTTAAACTGAAAGTAAGGAGCGACATTAAATCTTAAAACGAACAGAGATTATTCCGTATATGAAAGAGGCTGTGCCCTCCTCAACGCCTCGCTCTTTACGCTAAAGTTTGACTATGTCTCACAACTTTATTTTTTAAAACAATAAAAAACTTTAGCGTAAAGAGCGAGGCGTTGAGGAGGGCACAGCCTCTTTCATATACGGAATAATTTCTGTTCGTTCTAAGATTTAATGTCGCTCCTTACTTTCAGTTTAAAAAACTTTTTTTTTTATTTAAAGGCTGCGAAAGCGGGGTTTGGGGCGGCAGCCCCCAACTGTGCCTCCTAATCCCTGTACGTTTTAAGGTTCGACCTTGTAAGGTAACTCAGCCTCTTTAACTCTTTAGAAAACGTAGTTTTTTTCAAATAATTTTAAGAGAAGAGAGTGCTCAAAGAAAGTACTGTATAGCAAAGGGTCTAAGTTTCTTTGAAATTCAGAATCTGAGAAATTTCATTTTACATATTTACTTAAGAATGAATTCGGTGAAGAACATTGTTTTCTAGCGCAAAGCGCCGTAAAAATGTACAAAGTACCCTTAAACCATGAATTTTCCTTTTGATTTGTCTGTCACACAAATTGGCTAGAAAATAATTAATCTTAAAAAGATGTTTTAAGATGCGAGGCAACGAAAATTTTTGATTTGGTGGTAAGAAGTGTCATTTTTCGGCGCATTATTCTTCTTTTATGCATTGTTTCAGATGGCTTCCAAACATCAGGATGGGGGAAGGGGAAAGCTTGGTCTGGAAGGGGAGACTGTCCCCCGCCAAAGTAACTATGGGCTCTGCTTAAACACTTTGAGCTGACTGCGCAATTTGACGACGGAAATTATTTTATTTTCAAAACGTCTCAAATAATTAGTATGCATCTCCGGGAAATTCGAGGAGATTCTGTACAAACATAAAAGCGCATTTTTGGAAAAAAGGAATGGGAAAATGGAAGAAAATAACCATAAAAAAGGATGGCGATGTTGTATGCACAGACAGTTTTTCGCCCCTTTATTGAAAAACTGGTCTTTTGGCAGAAAATGCTAATAAACCAAAACTTATAATTGACAAATTTTTATTCTTCTTTAAGCTCTAGGTGTCCGAAAAACAGCTGTTTAAGCAGCTGTATTTTGAACGAAAACAGCTGTTTTCTGTTTTTATCAAAAAACAGAACAGAAAGTGAAACAGGTCTTCTGTTTTTTTGTTGACCTGTTCTGTTTCTGTTCTGTTTCATTCAAGCCCTGTTTATTTTTTTCCTGTTTCTTCAGAAAAACAGAACAGTGCCCATGCTTACTCCTGAACCCAAAACTGTAAACCCTTTGTTCAGATTATTGTGTTTTCTTAAGTGAACTAAGAATTTCATTTTAATTTTGTATTGCACTACTGTAAATATATTAGTCTTTTTTTTAAGTTTGCAAAACTGCTTGCAGTCTTAGAAAATATTTAGGGGGATAGGCCCAAAGACCTCCGTGCCTACGGGCCTGGCCCTAAGAACATGTAAAATTAGTTACTTAATAAAACATATTGACAAGGAATTTGTCTTAAACCATCTAGGGCTCGTTCCCGGATGACATGTAACAAATCTTAATTGTTTGTCAAATTTTGGATCGAAACAGTAAATATGCCTCATTAATTGTGAAAGTCTTGCAATCACTTGGCAGAAGTATCAAGGCCGTATCCAGCGGAGGGATTAGGAGGTTTGACCCCCCCCCCACTGAAATATTTGTCCGACTCGTAAAAACATAGCAAAAATGTGTATAAACAAATTTTTGATCCGTTTTTTAAAGTTTTTTTTTGTAAACACCCCGTCCTGAAAACGTGAATGCAGTGAATTTAGCAGCTACAATTTTTTAACTATATTCACAATAAAAAAAAAAAAATGGTCAATCTTTCCCAAGTAGGGAGGGCGAGGAGGCCTGTTTGCAATTTTTCTTCAGTTCCAAGGACTGTTTGTGATTTCTCGATCATTCTTGAAAAGTGTCTTGGGGGATGGGCCATAAGGCCCCCTGCGTACAACCCTGGCTATGAGAATGTGTAAAATCGAATAATTAAAATAAAAAAAAACATTGACAAGCCACCAGTCTTAAAAACATCTTTGAGTCATCTTTGGCTCACCTTTTATTACTATAATCGCTTATCAAATTTTGGATCAAATCAGAAAAAGTGCCTCATTCATTGACACAATCTTGTACCCAATTAGCCTAATTCAAATGAATTTTGACTTTGAAACAGACTTCCCAAGAAATTATTCAGTGATATTGTTTAGTTATCCATTTGGTAAAAAAATGGTATATTATTAAGAAACAGGTTTTGATTATCGAAAAGATGAAAAAGGCACAAGAATGGTAAATATGGCTAATAAATTTCGAGTTCCAAGAAGCGCATTTTTGGATATTCTAAAGACGAAGGAGGAACTTTTAAGAAAATACGATCCCATCAATGTGAGTACTAAAACATGTAGGCTAAAGTTGAAAAACATAGAAGCTGTTTGAAATCGTAAAAGTTTGGATTTAGATTGTTCAGAATCCATAGGCTCCCTTGCGTCTGATTTTGAGTCCTTCCAGGTCCGTATATGACTGGGGGGGGGGTACTTTTTATAACATGTGTGTCCCAATGGCATTTGCGTACTGGGCACTTGGATCAATGGCACTCAGGAACTTTACCATTTTTTCTATAATTTTTCCCGTATGTATTTTTCATATACTTAACCTTTTTTGTATTTTATATTTTGTCACCGCGTCCAAAATTTCATGCCCTTAGGTAGGCTGCAGGGCCGTATCCATGATTTTTTTGGGAGTGGGGTTTACATTAAACTTTACGAAACACATCGAAAAATTTTTTTGTATGCATGTTTACGAGTCGGACAAAATTTTAGGAGGGGGAAGGCTCAAACCCGGTACCCCCTCTTTGGATACGGCCTTGAATAGGTAAATCCCTGCGCTAATATCTGGCTCCCTTGTCACTGCATCAGATTTACTTTTATTCGTTGATATTGGAGTGAACAAACTGACCTTGTTCAAAAATTCCTTATTAAACCGAATATGAGACTGATAATCAAATAAAACAAACTTCGTTTTCAAAATGGACTAAAGAATAGAAAATATTTTTTTCTCGAAAATCTATTAATATAAATGAAAGAATTGGTATAAAACGGGCTGGGCTTTACGTAACATAGATATCAAAGTGATCTAATAAGCTATAAACGCATAAATAAAAAAAAACGAAAAAAAAACAAACAACTCAGCGAGTTGAGGAAAACGAATTAAAGAAACATGTTATGTAAAGCCAAATCCTTTTTATGTTTTCACTTATATTCATAGATTCTCGATCGAAAAAAAAACTATTTTTTTTATAATCCATTTTTGGAAACGATCTAAGAAAAATATAATTTATATTTATTAATTTTGTCTTTTTACTCTTCTTCAAGACAGACAATTAGTACAGTCAATCTAAATTAATTTTAGGGGTTATCCCAAACAAATTGCAATAGTTTTGATTTTGGTATCATTTGAACAGGAAAATAATATCTACAACATATAAAAAATCAGTGGAGGCGAAATTGACGTTATTTCGTCTTTTCTTCCAAAATAACGACTTAAAATAAAATAATTTCCACTTCTAAAAAGTCGGTGATAAGAAAACCTGGTGCATACATAACGAATAATGACTCGCTTTTGTGTTTTGGTCATCCCTGAGTCGTTTTCCCCCCTCCCCACAAACACACACGCGCGAAATAAAGCGTGCATTAATACATGTTGGATGTTACACGAAGTCAGATCCACGCAGAGAAAATTTACACTTCCTATGCTGAAATGCTAGGGATACGCCGTGTCCTATGATCTTGCATATTCCCCCCCCCCCATGCACACCCAATCAAATAAATGGTTTTGCACACATTATAAAATTGTCCCGCATCTTTAATGTTCTTCAACACTCTCGGTGATAAATTATTCAGATGCGGTATGCGGTGATGCGCGAGCTGTTAAAAGCATCTGAAGAGATTGGTGTTACGCATTCTCTAAAGCGATCAGATTCTAATGCACATGAAACCCAGTTTTACATAGTGGAGGTCGGGGTTGAACCGGACACTCTCAATTATTCAGACACCATTTGGTGGAAAATTCTACAAGAAATAGTAAGAATGCCATCTAGCCTTCATGCCTCAAGGAATAATTCTAGTTTGGTTGATTGATCCTTTCAAAAGTTAAACTGCAATAACTGTTTTAGGTAGGTCAATTTTTTTCTGGCACCTCGAACATTGGTGTTTGGAAACTTCATTTGCAAACAATTTCCGACATGCTTGCCTTACCTCGGAGAAGCTGGTCACATTACCTGCACGATGTCAGCGAGGCTGTACCTACAGCTGATGAACAGACTTGAACATACAAGTCCAACACTTCCGGTCTTTCGAAAAAGGCTTACTCGTGAAAAGATCGGACAGATTTTAGGCCGATTTATGTACAGATTTGGTCATAGAACAAGAACTGATGAAAAGTCTGAAAACTGCAACCAGATTGACTAGAAGTAGAGGAATGGCAGAACTGCAGAGACCTCAGTCGGTAATCGGACGTCTAGCCTGTGCTCACGTTAATCTTCTGATGCAAGGACTGAAGATGTCTTGTATAAGACTTTGTCAAGCAGTCGTCTCCTTTCAAGGGTTATCCGCTATAACTTCGAAGACTTGCTACTGGCATGCCTGCTGCAGAAAACTTGAACGCCAACAAAGCAGTGGAAGTCGGGAAGAAGATTCTTGACAGAATATTAGAGAAATCTCTGAAGGAACATTCTGTCAGACAAAAGGATCAGGCAGTTCTTATGACGGCGAAGCAAAAAAATGGGGGGGGGGGGAATCCACCGCTTAGACCCTTCATTGCTGTTTTAAGATCTTTGAACTATATCCAAAAGACTGACTATGGGTGAAGAATCTTCATTTAAATATGAACTTTACCCTTATGCTGCGTCACTTTTTGATGATCCTGACACGTTCCGAAAGCCAAATAAACCAGAAATAACAAAAGCTATCAAGTGACTTACTATTGGGGAAAAGAATAATCTGAATTGCACCTACGTCTTAGACGGGGTCGCTTTGCTTTACAGGATTCCCTGGGCCAAGAAAGAAACATATTCGGAGATCTTGGACCGATATTGGAACTTTGTCAACATGCCTCCAGAACGGCATGTTATACCCTATGCTCACGGATCTTCCAGCGACACCAAAAAAATTCTCACCGTTGTGAAGTGTGGTTGTAAGGGATACTGTGGTAGTGATCGAAGCAGCTGTCATCAAAATGGCATCGAATACGACATTGCTTGCAAATTTTGCAAAGGAACTTGTTGCTCTAACACTCAAATCAAAATCGAAGATGAAGAAGAAATGTGATTAATTCTGTTCAAATGTTCTGGTCAAATTAAAATCAATGATTTAGCTAGCTGTGAGAAGTTGCTGATTGGATTCTAAGAATTCGGGGGGATCACGTTTAGGGTGGAGGGTGGGGGGATTAATATGGACGAGACTTCTTTTCTCCATTAGCAGAAGACGCCAATTAGAACTAATAGATTAGAATAAAATATTATATTCTTTAAGCCAAAGACGTGAAACTGGAGAAATATTCATTATGCTAACCAATGACAAACTTTGGGAATAAAAAATAAACAGGAATTGATTTAAAACAATTTTTCAAAAAATGTAAAAATATATTTTTCAAAGTCATGTGAAGAGCCATGTCAAACTTATTACCGGTAGAAAAAAGTCCTATGATGATTCAAACTCAAAACGACCAGAAACTACAACTAAAGAAAATATGAAACCCAAAACGAACAGAACTTAAACTAAATAATCACTTCAAACATAACGATAACGGATAATGATGAAGATGAATAAATAAATAAGCACAAAGCGAGTAGAAATTAAAATGAATAATTAAGCACAATTTAAAGCCAACAGAAATTACTAAAGACTATTGTGTCTGTTTTATTGAAAACTGGTGCATTATAAGTCACCATAATAAGATCACTGGAACGATCCAATAAATATAAGCTGAATGTTTAAAACATAATGTTTTCCTCCTGTATTCCTGTTTCGTAGTGTATGAAGTCAACTTCGTGTAATGTTGCTCTTACACCTATGTCGATGCTTGATTTATGGCGGGAGGGGTGGGAGGGCTGAACATGAGTGTTCAAAACAAAAAAAGTGCATATTCGTGATCTATGTACCAGATTTAACAATTACCTACTTTCTATATGTGCAAATCAAGTTTTTTTTTAAGATGTCGCAAATGTAGAAGAAAAGACGAAAACGGTGAATTTCGCCTCGTCTGATTTTCACCAGTTTTTTATATGTTGTAAAGAATTCTTTTCCAGTCCGAATGGTACCAATATCAAAACTATTGCAATTTGTTTCAGGTTAAACCTTAGATTGACTGTACTTGAATGTACACTAAAAATGGCCCGCTGGTTTTTTCCACAAGTCCCATGAGTTACAAACCTTCTCCCAGTAATGGGTTAAATTGCATGGTAATGAAGATACTCATCGAGGAAGGATCCTCTATATGTGGACAACTTCGGCAGGGCGTAAGATCAGAGTCTACGGACAACAGCCTCTGTAAAGGGATGTTTCGGCCCTTCCGGGGTACCTGAAAGACTCGACCCTTGCGGTCAACTCTATTCCCACTTGAGGAGTGGCACCCCTCGAGGAAATTATAGCCTGGTAAACGACACAGCATTCGCACGGCATTCTGATTAATGGACAATTCTTCTGGGCTTGGTATGTTTTGACGAATGTCTTCGGGCTGAAAAACCTCTTCCTAGCTGATTTATCTATTATGGGCTGCTCCCCGTAGTAGCATAATATTTGTAGGCATGAATATATATAATGAGTCGGAGGTAATAGACTTGAAACTGTCTGTGCAGGATATCGACTCTTGTTGATAGAAGATCATCGCCAAGTGCTGAAAACCATGTTTTGACCAAGATGGGGCCAGAACTGCACACAGCCCCCATTTATAGAGGTCCCAGAGACTTATTGCTGTCCAGTTATAAGCCGGTTTTAGCACTTCGTTGTATACGTGAAGATATATGTGAACTCCGTCCTGCACTGGTATCCGGGATCATAGCTTTACTTGATGTGAAAATAATTTCAGTGATTTAAAGAACATGACAATTGGAACTTGGAATGTTACGACGTTAAAAAATGACCATCGTATCGACATTTTGACTGACGAATTCAGGCGATTTGAATTGGACTTATTAGGAGTTTCAGAAACTCATATGCCAGGGGTAGGAAGCATGGAATTAGGTGATATAGAATTTGTTTATTGAGGTAGGAATGATGGGTGCCTATAAATAGGGAGTAGGATTCATAATGAATCATGAAGTTGACAAGTTCTGTCTTGGCTAATGAGGTATTAAGAATTGAGAAGTAATTATTCATTTTATGACAGTAAATTTCAGGACATCTGTTATGGTTGTATCTACTCATATAAAAGCAGCTGTTAGACATACAACTGACTCGATTGAATTTTACTTACAGGAGCAAATAGAGAGTATCCCCGGTAGAAGTATGATGTTTCTACTAGGAGATTTTAATGCCCAGGTTGGTAGAAATAGGGATAGATGGTATCCTAGCCTAGGTAAATTTTGTGTAGGAAATGAGAACAGTAATTGATACAGACATTTGCAATTTTGTAGGTATAACAATATAGTTATAACCAATACGGTCTTTGGTCATAAAATTGCTCATAATTTAACATGGTATTCACGTGATGGTAAGACAGCAAACCTTATTGATTTTGCTATTGTAAACCGAAGACTGGCAGGATCAATACAAGATACTAGGGTATATAGGAGTGCTGTCGTTGATTTTAAAAGTAAAGATCACCATCTGGTAATGTCGAGGGTTAATTTAAAGCTGAAGTATCGGAAGGGTAACTACCTCCCGGGTTATGATGTTGGAAGACTCCAGGATGAGAATTTGAGGGAAACTTTCCTGGAACAGTTGACTACTAAACTTCAGAGTTTAAAATTTGATAATGTGGAAGATGGTTGGAATAATTTTAGAAAAATAATTTGTGAAGTTACTGAAGGTGTCTTAAGGAAGAAAGCTAGAACTGCAGCTAAGAATATCAGTGAAAAACCTTTATGTTTAGTAGAAAGGAGAAAGGACTTGCACAAGAATTATCTGAGTGATAGATAATAAGAAAACAAAAGGAATGAAAGGAAAGAGAAGAAAGCATTAAAATATGGACTAAGGAGGTATGAAGTGGAGGCCATGGATAAAATTGCCAACGAGCTGGAAGATTCAGCTAGATGGTATAATAGTAAAATATTGTACTGGCATGTTAATAAATTCAGAGAGAGTAGTCAATCTGGACTTAGCCCAGTAAAAGATAGGAATAGGGCCACAATTAGTGATAAGGAAAGAACTAAAGAGAGATGGGCCGAACATTTTAAGAATTTGCTAAACCGAGGTACAGTTGCAGGAAAAGATATAGAGGAAAATGAAATTGTTTGTGATACCTTGGATCTGAAGGAAGATTTGTTTTGTGAGGAAAAACCAACAATAGTACCAAAAGGATTTAAAAATAACAGGGCTCCAGGTACTGATAGGGTGGTAAATGAATTTCTTAAATGCGATGGTTCTGAGGTTAGAAATAAGTTACTGAGGATTATGAATATGATTTTTGAAAAAGGGCAAGTACCTAACGATTTTAGGAAAACCTTCATTAAACCATTTTATAAGAAAGGTGATAAAAATGAGTGTGGTAATTATCGAGGCATTAGTCTGGTCTCTGTTGGTAGTAAATTACTTAGTAATATGATACTTTTTAGACTGAGAGATGCCGTAGACAAAGTTTTAAGAGAAGAACAGTGTGGTTTTAGAAAAGGTAGAGGATGTGTCGACCAAATTTTCACTCTTAGGCTAATAACTGAGAAGTGGCTGAGTTGTCAAACACCTTTGGTCCCCAGTTTTATTGATTGTGAGCAAGCGTTCGATTCTGTTGATAAAAGAGCTTTAGCAAAGGTTTTATCCCTGTATGGTATACCAGACAAATACATTAGAGTGACTAGTGCTATGTACGAGAATTACACTGCTGCGGTTAAGGTCGGAAATGAGGTTAGCAGCTGGTTTTGTGTTAAATCAGGAGTTAAGCAGGGTTGTGGTCGATCCCCATTTATGTGGATCATTTTGATGGACTTTGCCTTAAGGAGCACAGGAAAGGCAATGGGAGACCACGGAATCAAACAAGGAAGAAAAAGTTTCCTGGACTTAGATTATGCCGGTGATTTAAGCATCCTAGATGAAAGTGTGAGCAAAATGAATGAAGTTTTAAAGGTTTTGCGAGTTCAGGGTGCTTGAATAGGTTTTAAAGTTTATGTTATAACGACTAAGTCACAGATGCTAGGAATAAGTAAAGATTAAAAGGAGACGCTGGATAATGATAAGGATGATCAGGTCGGCAGCTTCACTTACCTTGGTAGTATTATTAGTAAAGATGGTGGGAGCAGTGGAGATATTAAAAGTAGAATAGCCAAGGCTCAGGGTGTTTTCTCACAGTTAAAAAAAGTTTGGAAGAATAGGAAGATAAGTCTGCAAACCAAGATTAGAATATTAGAGGCTACGGTGATGACAGTGGTCAAATATGGCTCTGAAGCATGGGTGCTAAGAAAAGCGGATGAAGATTTTCTAGATGTTTTCCAGAGAAATTGCTTAAGAATTGTTCTGGGTACCCGACTGACTGACCGTATTTGAAACAATATGCTGTACGAAAAATGTGGTTCAACACCGCTCTCTAGGGCTATAATGAAAGAAGGGTTGAGGTGGCTAGGGCACGTTCTGCGGTTGAAGGATGACAGATTGCCAAAGATTGTTCTTTTTGGCCAGCCGACTAGGGCTAAACGGAAAGTAGGCCGTCCTCGTCTGGGGTGGAAGGACGTCATAAAGAAAGATTTAAAGGAAATGGGAACTTCGTGGGCGGGTGTAAAAAGGGAGGCTTTAAATAGATTGGGATGGAGGAGGAGCGTGCGTAGCTGTGTTGGCCTCAAGCGGCTTGGTGCTGCGGTGAGTTGTTAGTAGCAGTAGTAGTAATTTGTCTTATGCAAGGTTTGAACCAAAGCACCACAGCCACATGTAACTACTGTTACCGATGCGTTATCAAGTCCTGTACAAATACAACAGCGTTTCATGCTTTCTACTATGCCCAGTCACCCGTTTATGTTGTTTTATTCATACCAGGAGGGGTATGTAAAAGGAGTAAAATTGATGCAGTTTTGTTACACTGTCATCAGAAGTGCATATACTGACAAAATTTATTAGTAATTGAACATTTGGAAGTGATCGAAATATGACTCCTTTACATACCATGAGGCATCTGATGGGGTTAACTAAAAGATTAACCCTCTGACATAACTGAAGACAGTAGATTAATATAAAAAGAGAATAAAAGAAAAAAAACACGTCGCAAAAATAACAAATTAATGACATAACAGCGGCTTAACAACCGCTATAACAAAATTAAACAGCATCAAATGACCGACTAAGGCAGTAATGTGGGCCCAGCCTTATGCAGGAATCAGAAATAAGTTTATGTTGATGAGGATACAAAACAGGCATATCAATATTCCAAACTGAAAATGATTTTCCTACTCTGAGAAGAGTGTGGCAAAAAAAGAAGAAACATGGACTACCGAAAATCACAAACACGAATTAGACAAGATCACTCTTGCGAAACAAATGGTAAAGCCCAGACACAAAGATATAGCGTAGCCACACAATGTCAAATAAATTTTTGCGTGACCCCACCTATTCTAATGGCCACGGTTTGTGGCAATCTTAGCATAAGCGATTTTTTAATTTCTCTTCAATATCAGGTACAGTTTTACCCACCATCAACCTTGAAACAGAATCGCAGAGAGGGGTCCCAAGCCAAACAATTGTACTTTTGATCACATGGGGCTTACATAAAGTAGAGATAGTGGCCCCACCCCCGAATCAAGATATAGATTTAGGAGATATACAAATAAAACGAGATAAAACTCGAGACAAAGAAGTAATTGTTTTGCGTAGCATAATACAAGTGGCTGATATGAGTTTTATACCAAGAACCAAATGGAATTAAGACAGCTCTTTCCTCTGGTGATTCAAATTATAAGAACAAAAGTTATCCGATAGTCATTTTTAGTATTTTATCCTGGTGTTTACTGACCCCTTTCTCTCATATTAGATTATGAATCAGGGCTACTCTTTGTAATAAGCTTATTTATCTTTTTCAAAATATCTTATGAGAAAAAAATACTATGGTTTTAGAATATCAGGAACACAGTTTATAGAATTAGCAGTATGATCATTCCCTATCTCACCCAATATAAAAACCCGGACCGAGGTGCGAGTGCTCCAGAGAACGTTTTTGCAGATATAAACATAAGCGGCATTAGATCTTTTCACGGGTAGACAAGTCAGATTTCTCTTGGACTTCGTATTTTTTGCCAGAAGAAAAATATACGAATATAGAAGTTCGTTACGTAAGTTAACTTGTAAATTACGTCAGAACCAAATTTAGAGACAGCCATTTAGCAAAAGAAAAGTAAAAATTTTATGCAAATTTTGTTTACTTATTCAATGACGGTGAGCCATTTGTTATGTTTCAGACTGAAATAGAAAAAAAAAGACAAGTGGAGGCCTTAAGAGAATACAGCACAAATAAGGTTTCAGAAAGAACCCAGTTTACCTCATTCGAAAGAAAGAAAGCACTTAAGTGAGGGTGGGAGTGTTGGCTTGGAGGAGTAGATGTGCTGACGACAACTGTGTTTCCAAACCTGGCAATCGATGTGATACAAGCCATGCGTGCTGAACGTACTATGTTGTAAATTTCATACCGTTAAAAAGAAAACCGCAGTAAGCCCAAGGCTTGTCATAAAGGACAGAAAAGCCTTGACTCTTTATGCTCCACGGCTTTTAGTTTCTAATTTGCTACTTTTATTTATATTATTATTTTATTATTTTATATTATTTATATTATTTATATTATTAAATATATTATTATTTTATATTATTATTATATCATTATTTCTTATCATTATTAGTCTAAACCATCAGGCTTCTTTAGAAGCAAAACTGTAGCAAGTCCATGGTTTAACGTTAAGGGCAGAAAAGCCTTAACTCTTTATGCTCTAGGGCTTTTAGTTTCTAATTTGCTACTTTGTTTTATACTAGAAATGTCAGAATGAGCAGTAGATGCCTTAAAAGAGCTTGGTACAAATAAGGTTTCTGGAAATAAAATCTAAATTTACCTTATTTGTAACATTCTATCTTATTAAACAAACAGCAATTGTATGCACGTATATTTATTTATTTATCTGTAATTTTTTTCTCTAAAACGGCACAATATTTTTTTATGATTATTAGCATACTACCATTCTCCTATATGAAACAACAATCTAGATAGGTAACAACTTTGGGAAAATTCTTTTAGGACCCTAGTTTTGGAAACAACTTGACATGTCAATGACGTCACATATACTTGGAATAGTTATAATAAATTTTGCTGAAGATGATTTTAAAAAGATGGTTTCTAAGCATCTTAAAAAGCACATTACAATTTAATTTATTATATAATAATACCCCCATCCCAATCAAAATTTTATTTTAGGAGCCTCATTAATCGTATGCCCTGTATTAAACTGAGCAGTGTCATTACCAATATATTGATTTAAAAATAAACCAAAAAGTAAGCAGTAAACTTTAAGCTGTACTTTATTATAGCAAATCCTTGTTACCGACGTGTTTCTATTTTCTTTAGGTCTATATTGTATTTTAAATTCAAATTAAAATAAAAAAAAAGGTTTTTTTTTAACTGAAAGTAAGGATCAACATTAAAACTTAAAACGAATAGAAATTACTCCGTATATGAAAGGGGCTGTCCCCTCCTCAATGCCTCGCTCTTTACGCTAAAGTTTTTTATTGTTTTAAAAGATAAAGTTGTGAGACAGAGTCAAACTTTAGCGTAAAGAGCGAGGCGTTGAGGAGGGGACAGCCCCTTTCATATACGGAATAATTTGTGTTCGTTTTAATTTTTAATGTCGCTCCTTACTTTCAGTTCAGGAAAAAATGAGCGTGGGAGGGGGCCTAGTTGCCCTCCACTTTTTGGGTGACCTAAAAAGGGAACAAAAACTTTCAGATTTCGATTGAATGAAACCTCCCGCGATATTCTAGGACCCCTGGATCGACACGATCACCCCTGGAAAAAAAAACAAATAAAACACGCATCAATGATCTTTCTTCTAGCCAAAAATGGAGAATTTCGCATTTTTGCAGATGGGAGCTTGAAACCTCTACAGTAGGGTTTTCTGATACGCTGAATCTGATGGTATGATTTTCATTAGGGGTCTATAACTTTTAGGGGGTCTTTCCCCCTTTTTTCGAAAATCAGCAAATTTTCTCAGGCGCCTAACTTTAAATGGGTGGGATTAAACTTGATTAAAACTTATACATTTGAAATCAGCATTAAAATCTGATTCTTTTGATGTTTCTATTGGTATCAAATCCTGTTTTCTAGAGTTTCGGTTACCATTGAGCCGTGTCGCTCCTTACTTACAGTTCCTCACCACGAACTGTTTGATTATTGTGTTCCCAGTGGTCCTGATATCTAACCAGTGAATATCGGGAGAAAAGGCTCCTTTGACCGGAAAAGAAAACTTTATCTCTTGGAAAACTTGTAAAACTGCAGTCAAATTATATTTTCTTTTCATGTCCTCGTAAAAACTGAGCCTGTGCCTAAAACAATACGAATTTACATTATGTTTAGTGAATATTTTGTGATTTTGGTAAATGAGATGGGGTTTTTGTTTTAAAATCGGGCATGTAAGAGGCAACTACTCTACTTTTTTTTCTTTTTTCTTTTTTTACAAGCAATGTAAGTCCATCAGCTTTTTACTAACGGTAAATACAAAAAAACAAGTTTTTTAACTGAAAGTAAGGAGCGACATTAAAACTTAAAACTTACAGAAATTATTCCGTATATGAAAGGGGCTGTCCCCTCCTCGACGCCTCGCTCTTTACGCTAAAGTTTTTTATTGTTTTAAAAAATAGAGTTGCGAGAAAGAGTCACACTTTAGCGTAAAGAGCGAGGCGTCGAGGAGGAGACATCCCTTTCATATACGGAATAATTTCTGTTCGTTTTAAGTTTTAATGTCGCTCCTTATTTTCAGTTAAAAAAACTTTTTTATTTAATTTTTGAAAGTTTTTGAATTAATGCAGGTTTTGATTTTGGCTCACCATACATGAATAATTAAAACTAAATTTGCATATTAATTTTATTTTTTTGGTTAAATGGCTTTCTCGAAAGTTGTTTAATTTTATTTACGAACGTTTTTATTAGTAATAAATATACGTAACTTACGAATTAACTTACGTAACGAACTTCTATATTCGTATATTCTTATTACGTATATTAGGGGGTTCGCTCCCTAGTTAATATCTCGCTCTTTACGCTAAAGTTCATTTTTTTTTCCAATTCTTTAAGAATGGCCCCTTAATCACAAATGCGTTAATTAGAATAAATAGCTCTTATGAAAGTACTAACAAAAACTTTAGCGTAAAGAGTGAGGTATTGACTAGGGGGCGAACCCAATCATTTACGCAATAATTTTGGTTCTTTTAAGTTTTTTTTTCTTCTTACTTTCAGTTGAAAGACTTTTTTTTTATTTAATTTTTGGTCGTTTTTTTTAAATAATTCTGGGAAATCCGGTGCCCCCGTCATATCAATGTCCCTTCCCCCATGGAAACTTCCTTCATGGAAAGATCCTCCAAATCAACCCCGACCCATCCCCTCCCCCCACTACCAGAAAAAATTCCCCCCTGAAAACGTCTGTATGCTTCACAATAACCAATACTATGTAAACATTGGACAAAGCTCATAACTTGCAGCCCTTCCCCCGGGGACTGTCGGAGATAAATCATCCTCAAAGACATAGTTATTAAATTTTTCGACAATGCTGAACAAAATTGCTATCTCAAAATTTTGATCAGGAGAATTTGGGGACAAAATGAGTGTGGGAGGGGGCCTAGTTGCCCTCCATTTTCTGGTCACTTAAAATGGGCACTAGAACTTTTAAATTCTGTTCGAAAGAGCCCTCCTGCGATATTCTAGGAACACTGGCTCGATACAACCACCCTGGAAAAAAAAAAAAAAAAAAAAAAAAAACAAAAAAAAATAAACACGCATCCGTGATCTTCCTTCTTGCAAAAAATACAAAATTCTACATTTTTACAGATAGGAGCTTGAAACCTCTCCAGTAGGGTTATCTGATGCGCTGAATCTAATTTTATGATTTTCATTAACGGACTATGACTTTTAGAAGGTGTTTCCTCCTTTTTTTGAAAATAAGGCAAATTTTCTTAGGCGCTAAACTTTTGACGGGTAAGACTAAACTTGATCAAACTTGTATTTTTGAAATCAGCATAAAAATCTGTTTCTTTTGATGTATCTATTGGTGTCAAAATTCCATTTATTGGAGTTTCGGTTACGGTTGAGACGGGTCGCTCCTTACTTACAGTTCGTTACCACGAACTGTTTGATACGAGGAGGTACAGGGATGAATGGAGTAGCAAGTATATGTGAAAATTACTACCCATGGAAAAACTGATTATTGCTGATCAGTTTTGCCATGAAATTGTTACACCCCATTATCGATTACTGTATTATCTGAACAGAAACGTGTACAGTTTTTGTGGGAACTTTCTTGTTTCATGTGTTTCTTTGTATTTAAAAATATCGAAATAGTTGTACCGTTGGATCATTCCACAAGGTGAAGGACATCAACTTCAACCAAATGTCTACTCTGCTAGAAACTCTTTACCTTTCTTCCTTCACCTTCATATTCCTTGTGTTCACCCCAGACTTCACAAGGAAGATTTTCTCAAGATTGAAGTTAAAGCCAGATATGAGTGGTTTACTGAATATCAAGTAGCCAACAATAAAAGAAAGAAGATTATTCCCTGAGATTACCCTCTTATTGAGGCGTAATAATGTAGTTTAATATGATCAAACTAACCCGAGGACCCGCTTCACTTTATTTAGTTTTGTTTGATAAGAAGAAGATGAAAGGCAAAGAATCTACTACGAAAGTCTTTTAAAGCTGAAAGATGTCAGACCTGCAGTACATGTGTCGGTTTTCCTCCCCATTTAATGAAGAGAAACAATCTTCTAATCTCCTTCTATGCTATGGTTAGCAGATCCACTGGCCCTGTTAAACCTTTTCATTTAGAATCCGTCTGGTCAACCCCCGTTCAACTGAACTTATGTTTAACTCAATGCCCCTTTAAATCAGCTTTGGTCGATTGCTTCAGTATTAAAAAGATTCAGTCCTTCCAATTCAAGTATACAAGTTTGTTTGAAGGGTTTGACTCTGCCAAGTTAAGGAATACTTACATGAAATTGTATGAGAGGAATACACTCTAAATCTTAATTATTCTCCTTCTACAATAAGAATTTACGAAATAGTAGCAGAATGTGTAAAGACCTCAGTATTTCCAAGTCAAATTTCTCAGTCAAATACTGAACCTTGCTTAAAATTACCAGACTCGTATCACTGGAAAGATCTTCCAACTATCTTTGGAACGTTGGCTGTGTCCAAATTATAGTTACATCCTCTATTTCATCAAATTCTCTTTTTCCTTATACTGCGTTTGGTGCTAGTTAAGAACCATTGACCATTCGTTTAGGCCCATCTATCTGTAGATCTTTTTCAAATTATGTCTTTGAACTAAATTGAACCTTGCTAAAGCGGACTTCAGCATAATCTTTTATGCAAATAGGCTGCTGTGGCAACATATCTAGAGTACTTTCTTAAAGTACCAACGAAATCAAACTACAACAATTTTCGTCCCCCCCCCCTCTGGACCCACCTTAGGTTATTCATGCCTGAAGACTGGGATTTTCTAATGTGTTCATTTTGGCTATTTCAAAATTCTGAAGTTTTTGGGATAGTATCACATTTCCGTCAGTGGCGCCACTTTGATCCCTGAAAATGAATAAGCAACACTAATCGATAAAGTTCACAATGCTTTTCGTCCGTAAAATTCAATTTAATGAACTGTTGATTCCCATAGACAAAGACACCAACAAAGAAAAGCTAGACCTTCTGAAGCTGTTTTGCGCCATACACCGGCGGATCTAGAGGAAAATCTTGGGGGGGGGGGGGCCGCGCCGGACACAGGGTGCCAAAAACTGATTATACAGGACTAATTTGATAGCTCTTTATTTATATGAAAACACTGCCAAATATGCTCATTAAGGTAAAACGTAGCAAAATAAAATAAAAACAGTACCACACTACACAACTAAACTCAATCGGCGAGCTTTTCTGAGAGCGAACATATCGATAGCATCGTCTGTTTTCGGCAGTTCGTCTCTGTAAGTCTGCATGAGTAGTAGAGCCTCCAACCTCTCTTCAGTCATCGTGCTTCGTATTGATGAACATGTCCTGTCAACCTTTGAAAACATTCGTTCTGCTTCACAGGTTGACACAGGAAGCGTCGCGAGAATTGTCAACAATGCGAAGATGTTGGGAAATACATTTTCCTGACAACTGTTCAGCGCTGAAATAGCTGTTTTCGGTTTTTGCACGGTTTCCTTAGACCAATACTTGTTCCAAATCTCGAACTCGGTTTTAACGTCTATCTCCGTACCCACGAGCAGCTCCTTGTACTTTTCGTACCCTGGCTGAACGTCCTCCCAGCGTTTGCCATTAACCACAGCCGGGATCAAAGCTGAAAGTTTTGCAGCATTCGTAAAATGGCAGCTGAACCGCTCCGTAAAATCAAGCAGCATGGCGTCCAGGGCTGGAATAAATGCCGCCATCCTATAATGACTTTCTGGATCCATCTTGGGTACCCCTGCCCGGTATGTAGAACGTGAAGCTATGCGTGGCTGCGTTACCTTGATGGTAGCATCAATCTTTTCGGCCATTTTCAGAAGATCTTCGTAAAGCAGTCTGAATTTGGTTTCGGCATGTGATCGCATATCTTCCAGCATTGCCTTCACGCTGCTAATGAGGGACAAGGCTCTCACGAGGTCACCATCCTTCTGTTGTAGTGACTCGGCCAAAGGTTTCATGATCGACGAAAACGAATTCAGGCAAACCAGTCCTACGAGTGTATCTGATTTTTCAATGCAGGATCGTAATGCATAAGCTCTGCTACTTGCCTCTCGATCGTGCCATCCTTCCATCTCCTGCAGAGCAGAAACGATCGACGGAAGGGAGTCCCAAAACCTGCTGATTGCTTCGTGTCTCTCTACAAATCTCGTGGTACAAAGACTGACGAGTGTCTCTGTTTTAGCTTTGTCCGCGATAAGATGCTTTTTAGAAGTCTTGTTCTCTTGGCACTTGAGCTGAAGTGAGAAATTGTGTCTCGAACAACGTCTTGGGCATTGCGCAGAATGGGAACTGAAACTATCTTTGAACATGAGAGATTTGTGGCATGGCTCACACAGTGGAAGTAATCTGCCAGTTCACACTGGCGTTTAACTTCAGCAGCAGCACCATTTGTCAAGCTTGCCATGCTAGCAGCTTTGTCGTATCCTTGACCAACGCACTTTGACAAATCCAGATTTGACTTCCTGACCTCACTCAACAGCAGCTTCCCGAGGCTCTTGCCGTCTAGCTTCTCTTCGATGCTTCTACCGTCGTCACTTTCCTCATCTCCAGCGAGTCTTGACAGGGTTTGAAAGGCATCGACAACTGCAAAAGGATCTTCTCGAATCACGTATCCCTGCTCGGTTTTACACACATAACGACAAACAATGACCAGCAGCTCCCTGGTCTGCCTGTCTGTTGACTCGTCCGCAAGAAGACACCAAACCGTTGCTTTGTTTGCTTTTCTCACTACTTCGGTTTTTATCATTTCCCCAATTGTTCCAATCAGTTCATTCTGGATCTGTTTACTCGTATATTTGGCGTTGCTCGGTGCATTTTCAAGTAAATTTTTAAGTTGCGAGTCTCCACTCTGAATCCGATACCGAAGTAGGTGGCGGAAATTCCCGTCGTTTACTGCTGTAATGACATCAGAGTCTTGGATATCCAGTTTGCCATCATCACGGTGGCCACGAAGGGGGATATTCAGTGCCCCGCAAAGCTTGACAGTTTCAACAACGCTTCTCAAGAGTGCACGGTTCTGCTGTATTTGCTTGACCCTTTCACAGTCTAGAGCATTCCTGATATCTTGATCTTGACTACCGCGCTGAAACGTTGTTAGCAGCGCGGCAGCTTTTTCCTGGCAGTGTTTGTGAAACTGTGCTTCAGCATGGTTTGTCAGCGCACCATCTTTCCCGGTAAGTTTCGAATAGTCTTTTAGCGGTTTCAAGACCAACTTTTCCATTTCTTGCCCTCCGCCGCCTCCAGATAAAGCCGACCATCCTCCTCCGCTTTCGTTGGTCCTCATCAAAACACAAACACTGCACCAAAGGCCTTCGTGGTCTGGATGACGACTCACTGCGAGCCAAGGATACCGGGCAAGATGTTCGGTATTCAAGCGACGCTTGACTTCGCCACCTTTTCTCTTTTGTGTCGAGACTGGAAGATCAGATTGGTTCTTCGGCTTCCACCTTTCGTTCATAAAAAACATAATTTCGCCAGAAGACAACTGATTTCGCTCTTTCAGCGCTACTGCAATACCAAAGTCATTCGACGGCGTGAAGTCAGTTTCAGGTGAAGAAATAGCGCTTTGATTCTGCTGCGGGTGCGGGGACTGTGAAATCAGTGTTGGGCTATGTACCACCAAGGTTTGAGTACTGCTTCTTGATCCTTCAGTCGGCTGATCAGTGTGTGTCGTTTCGCCGAAGTTTGTTATGAAGGCCGTCTGTGAAGTGGACGGAGTTGTTGGTGACAGTTCGTTCTCCTGGCTGAATGCGTTTTTGTGCATTCCGACCGTCGAATCAGAGTGGGCATCAGAAGTTGCCGTCGTCTCAACATCTAACAAAAAAAAGTTTCTCTGTTAAAGTTTGCACAAGACATTTATTGTAAACGTATATACACTTTGTATAATGGCTTGCTTTAGTAGATTTAACTCTCAACATGGTGAAGGCAGAATTGGAACTAAATTTGAAAATAAACTGAATCAGCAACATTAACTTTAAACTCCCCCAACAATCTTGAACTTTCATACTCCAAAACTATTTCTAGGAAACCCGGACTTTAAAATAAAATACCACCCTAAACATCACTAATTTAATTTGCAACCCCAAGAACCGATCCCCGACATATGCTAACAAATATTTTTCAAGAGCTGAAACCCGAAACAATTATCACCGAAGTTTACAAGGCTAAAGAGAGAGCTTTAACTGCAAGAAATTGAAAGATAATTTCAGAGCTGACACAGTGTGTCGGTAAAAATACTGCTTTAAGCCAATATCATAACCGTCAGGCGAGACGAGTGGGCTGGTAAAAATCAGGTCAAACGCTTCGGACAAATTGCATACGAAGAACACTGTACAAGAGGGACCGTATGAAATATATAACAACAACAGCAGCTGGTAAGCGATGAAGCTTGACGAATGAGCCTTATCAGGAAAGCTATCCGACAATGGGCTAAAGATAGAAATTAGAAGTGTTGATACCCACTTTAAACGACACTCCTTCCTTATTGTTCTATCTTTAAAAGCTTACCTTTAATCTGATCTTTCTTGGCAAAATAATCAGAGATGTCCCTCGATCCTTTACGGCTTTCCGCCATCATTCTTTGTTTCTTCTCTGTTCTATATTCATGCCAGTGCTTCCACTTTGTTCCTACTAGATTTCTGTTCCGTCCTTTTGAAAATCCTGAAAATTCTGACACCCGACCATAGAAAATCCGACTATTTTTCCGACACTATGGTAGTCCGAAATCCGACAAATGTCCGACTCGAACCGAAAAATCTGACAAAAGTCCGACTTCAAGAATGAAGCTTCTCATTTTCTACACTATTTATAGACCTTCAGAACGGCTCAAAATGGTTTCTCAAACGTCTTCTTCTGCAAATGATTTTGGCAATTTCAGCTTGCTGTTGTGTTAAGCTGAAAAGGATGCAGTGAGTCGCCTTTTAATTATCCGATCCCACTACTCCCGCTTTCATCCTTTTGGCTCTTCTTTTAGCACGCAGCCGTGCTAGAAATTCCTTGCGCTGACGACGCAGCTATTTGCAGTTCAGACGTCGTGGACCATTAGCCAAGACACTATGTTTTCAAAACGCCGTCAACCGCTTCAAGAAGAAAATGAAGTTGCACCGAATTTGTTGCACCGAAAAACCGAAATTGTGAACCAAAATCCCTCTTCTGGGCGTAAAAAAAGCCTGTTTATTTTGTTTTCCATACTATTTTACCTTCTGCTTTGCCTATTTTTCCATCAGATCAAATGGCCAAGAGCAACTTCTACTTCTTCTTGGGCTGCTGTGTGGCGATATTGACCACGTTTTAGACAGTGTTATACCTTATGGGCCTAATGGTCCAGTCCAGTACAAGCTCTCTACGAAGGTGACGAACGCGGTGACGATTTCAAAAATGCTTAGCTACTCATGAGTATTCATTTATTAGAAAACTGGTATCACAAATCAGACTATTAACGTAAACAAGTATGGCAGTCTTTGGCCATAGTTTTGCATATTCAAAAGAATAAAAAAAAACCAAAAAAAACGCTGTTGCTGCTGCCGTGTAGATTGCACAAGTTCATAGGAATATGCCCAAACGAGCGATGTAAGCCTGATTGTAGAAGCATAAGAAAATGTATCTGTTTTCTGCTCTCAAGATCAGCCCGGCGATTTTCGCCGTGTACGAGACATCCAAAATAGTGGAAAAGTAATGCAAAACAGGGTTTTCGATTTCTGTTTTCTTTTAGGAGAGAAACTTGCAGCTTAAACATTCATTTATGCTCAATACCCTCTTACGTCGTTCATCTGCACCTAACTTACACTAAAGCTGTAGTTCCACTCGACTGAACGCACTTGTCTGCCGTCGTGTTTGCTCTAACACACATGAGTCGTGTTAAGAGGGGAGCATAGATCTCGAAGTCTCGGGCCACAAGTTTCTTTACTTTCATGCCAGACTTGTCCTGCATGATAGAGGTAAGGGTAACACTTTTGAGCGAATTCCAATGATCTGTTTTCACGTCTTTCAACGTAGAAAAGAACTGCTCGACAACTGCGTTCGAAAACGGCAAGGTCAAAAGATACTGCACAATCACAACTATGTTTGAGAATCTCTGTGTACCATTTGGAGTTTTCAAAGAAGCCACATTAAGCCAGAAATCACAGACGTCTGTTACATCTGGAAGATCAAAGATCAGTAGACTCCGCCATTCTTCTATAATTTTTCGTGCAACCCACGATGGTGCCTTACACCGCTAAAGGTTCTTTTGGAGAAAAGTGACAGCACTGATATATAAAGCTTTCACAGGGTCAAGTATTTCTCACAATGTAAACAGTTCATCTTCAAATGAAAATCACTGCTTGATTTGCTTCACCGCCTCTACATACAACTTCTGAGCACATTCATAGATGACTTTCACTTCACGCTCATCTGCTTTTTTACTCGGGTCTGATTGCAAGGTCTGAAGAGACTCGTGAGCTGCAACTCCCAAGTACACATTTTCCACTGCAAGGTATTCAATTGCGTTGTCAGGGTCAAGATTCAAAGGCGAGGTTGATCTGACGTAGCTGGTCTTCATGAATTTCATGGCCAGTTTTCTCAAGAGTATCTCCACTTATAATTTTATTTTTTGGAATGAAAAGAAGATTGAAATTTGTAAACAGCTCCAGTACATAGAGCTGGAACTCAAGCTGAATCCGAAGCAGTGGATTCTTTAGGGCTTGCCATGCCCAGTCGTTTGCGTGGGTGGGATCTTCAGCTACAACTAACAAAAAGTAGCTACAAAGTGCATCCCAATTCTGCAATAGTCGCTGAACGCACATCCGAAGTGATAGCCAACGTGTCTGACCTGGGGCAAGCACATTCAGGACGGGGGTGTCAGTAAATAGCCGATATAGTTCAAACTCAGAGCGCCTTTTGGCACTGATGTTGAAGTGATTGTATACAGTCCGATGTAGATCTTCCAGTTGCTTTGGCAATTGTTTGCAAGCATAAGAAGCCACCAAATGAATGGAATGGCTGCTGCACTTGACACAACATCACAGATGGGAATTTTTCTTTGATTCTGCTGACAACGGAGTTCTCACACCCAAACATAGTATTGCAAGTGTCTGCACAGAACCCAAACCAGTTCTCCGTAGGTATCTTTTTATCTTCAAATACTTTGCATAGCAGATTGAAAATAGTTTTCGCCTTCCCGTCGGAACACTCAACCATATCTAGAAATTCGACTTCTACTTCGAAATCCTTATTGCAGAACAAAACTGCAATTGCAAGTTGTTTTTTTACTGCCACATCAGTTGTTTCATCAATACTGACAGAAAAAGGTGTCAATCTCAACTGGTCACACAGTACTTCATTGTAGTGCGGTCCTAATGCCTGTCTGATCACATTTGTCACAAAATGTCAAAGCTTGCCCAGCCTAATTTTTTCAACAACAGCCTTGTGTGGCAAAGTTTTCAGAAAAGGTACAAGAGTTTCTATAAATGATAAAGACAGATTGTTTTCGACAATGAAAGCAGCCAACTTGGCCTTTAGGCTTTCTTCTTCGTTTTTGTCTGTAGTAAAGATATGATCAATCCTTGTAGTGAGCTTTCTTGAAGCCTCTAATTTCCTTACACTTTCACTGTGCTTCGCACTCTTTGCTTATTTTCGGAGTTTGAATTTACCACAACACGAGGACTGACTGCAGTGCGAACAGAAAGCCTTCTCATCAGAAGACTTGTCCTTTGCAAGCCACCCTTTAAATTCAGGGACGTTCAGCCAGCTGTGTCTGAATTTGGCTTTTTTTCTTCTTAGCCTTCTTTCTTGGGAAGAATTTTTTCTTCTCCTTTTCTTTTCCGCCTTTCTTCCCCACTAAGATATTCAATGTCAGTTTCAGAAGATGACGAGCTGTCCGACATGATGGTACTTCCTGCAAGCAGACTTGATAAGTAAAACGTAATAAGTGTATTACAGCAAAGGATCTATAAAGTATGCTTTACTTCAAAAAGAAAGAAATTCACTGTCTCTTCACTGTTGAAAGCTGGTCCTCTTAAATCAGAATTTGATATTAACAGAGATATTAGCAAAAGATGAACCTGTGAAGCACATTAAATAATTGTATAGATGATATTGAATTAATCTTGTAGATGATAAGTTTGCTGTTTTCAATACAGTTTGACTGAATAATTGTAGCTTTCTTAATCTCAATAGTAAAAAAAAAGAAAAGAAAAACGAATGTGAATTAAACAGCATATGACGCTTTTTGATATATTAGAACAAAACTAATCTATCACACAGGCTGCCCCAACCTGAAAAAAAAACAGCGTAAATCTACTGTACGATAGTGAGAGTAGCTTTAAACGAAATTGAAACCCTCTTGACCTTTTAAACCTTCCTTGTAGGATACCCTAGCTATAGTCAGTCAGGAACTCTACTCTTTTGAGACTATTGCGCAATAGAGCCAACTTTGCCTGATAAGTGGATATGCTACTACTTAGTGAATGCCCAAAACGAGATACAGTCCCGAGAGAGCTAATTTCCACTCAGGAGAAGATCTACCGATTTTTCTCCTAAGTGGAAGTTAGCTGTGCTTGGGAATAATTTCACTTTGGGCATTACTGACAAGAGACAGATTTTCTCATTAGAGGAAGTTTCCTAGGTCGGGTGGTGATCGCAAAATCGTAGAGTTCCTGACCGGTTAGCTATAGCCTACTGCTCAGAGAAACTCTTTTTTTTTCTCCTTCCATACCCCAGTTCCAGACAAATGCAGCCCATGCAGGGTACACGTAGGCTAGATGTAGGCTATCCTGCTTGATGCAGAATCCATTTATTCTGTCCTGAGTGGCCATAGTGCTGCTCAGGATAGCTACGATGGTTCAAGTGTGCTTTGCAGATCAGTTCTGGACAAATTCTGGGTAATTTCTCTGTTAGAATTAAACTTGACTTCAAGAAGATTGCCAGAATTACCAGTCTTTTACCGATCTACATACCTTGACCCAGAACCAACTTGCATTCTTCTTTTGAGTAGGCTATTTTGAGATTTTAAAACATTCTGAACCTGTGAAGCACATGGTGTCACTAAACCATGTTGGCCTAGCTCTCCTGTAGGCTACTATGTTGGCATTAGACTTTCTAATCTTATACTGGCATTGGAAAAAATTCTCACCTTAACTTTCCTCAGATCTTGAAATTAACTGAAATATCAGAGCAGATTGAAGCACAGCAGGTGTAAATTTTCAAAAATTGTGCCTTGTCAAACTGTCGCCGCTAACACTAATGACTTTCTGAAAATCCCTAACAGAATTGGCCTTCTAATTTTACTAGTTTGAAAATCCTTTTTTATTGGAGTTGGAGACTCCAGTAGTCTAGAAAAATACACAAATCTGAAAAATATCCGTTTTTTACTGAAAATCCGACAAAATTCCGAAGTCCGACACGTTGTTTTTTTGTCCGACAAGAGGGCCGAAAATCTGACAATGTCGGAAAAATCCGACAAAGTGGAAGCACTGATTCATGCCCTGATTTTTTTTTCCGATCCATTTTAAATGCGTTTCCGTATAACTGGTCTAACACACGGAGCAAAAATACTCCGAAGGCAGTGGCAGGGTCGCTCGCGCCTAGCCTCCCGCCGGTTGGATCTAACCACCCACGCAACTCCCCAAAGACATGCGTTTCTCGTAAGCATTCACAAAATGTTTTGCTCGTTTAGCACGTCCCAAAAATAAACCCAATAATCATGATTCGTGCAGTGTCGGATTTGAACTTTAGATAATGTGATAAAAAGAAAGTAAAAAATGACGGCGTATCCGATTTTTTTTTTTAGCGTCGGCCTTAGTTGAATCATTCACAAAAAAGGGTCGTTTGCACGATGGATGAGAGGGCGCCAGAAAATCTTGGGGGGGGGGGCAGGCCCCCCCCCCGGCCCCCCTGGATCCGCCGCTGGCGCCATATGTTCTTACTTTTTTTTTGGTCGATCTTTCACCCACGTTTCTTCTTGTTCAAATGTTTTTTTTTAATCAATGAAAACAAGGTTTTAACAGAAAGTAACCTTACCTTAGATTTTAGATCCTCGTGTGCCTCCAGAGGCGCTTAGAGCATGTAAGAAGAGTCGCCAGTCATCTCTCATTGCTGCGGCCGCCCATATATCTTCCCATTCAGGTTGGATTGAGGTTTGCGAGGTCAGCCCGGTAGCTGCGTCGTAGGGTATTTTTGAGGCGTCCTCTTCTTCTGATACCACGTGGCACCCACTTAAGGACGACATTCAGTAGTTGAGTTTTGGACATGCGGATTACATGACCGAGGTATCTCCGCTTCCTATGTTTGATCACTTTGGTTATCAGTGGTAGAGATGTCTTCTGTCGTACAGTAGCGTTTATTTCTTTTTGGGATCAGTGGATATTTAGAATACGCCTTAAGCAAATGTTTTCGAACGTAAGAAGATTTTTTTTCAAGCATTTGATTTATGTGCCAAGTTTCAGAACCATAGCAAAGCGTTGAGAGGATGTTGCTGTTGAACAGTCTCAGCTTGAGTCGGAGAGAGTACTTCTGGCTGCGCCAAATTTGAGACAGTTTCCTGAAAGATGCATTAGCCCCGCTGATTTTTAAGTTGACTTCTCGCTGACAGGATCCTGAATTGTGGATGGTGCTTCCTAAGTACTTGAACTCTATGACATGCTCTATCGTCAGGCTATTGCATCGTAGGTCAAGCGGAGGTCCAGTGTTCGCCATACTTTTTGTTTTGTTGGTATTTATCTTAATCCCAAAAGGTTCGGCAGCGTCTCTGACTTGGTTAAGGTAATTCTGGAGCTTTATTTGGCAGGACTTTAGGAGGCTGATATCATCAGCGAAATCAACATCTCCGAGTCTCTTATTATCCAACTGAATCCCATGTCCATCGCAGGTCCGGAGAATACAATCAATGATATGAGTAAATAGCAGTGATGATAGCACACAGCGTTGTTTCACCCTGTCATGATACGAAAGTAACGGGTACTCCCATTACTTGTCTTCACGCATCATTCTGTGTCTTTGTAGAAGTCTTCAATGATTCGAATGAGCTTATCAGGAATACCGTAGTATTGGAGAACCTTCCAATGCGTTTGGCGATCAACCGAGTCGAAAGCTTTCTCGAAGTCTATAAAGACCGTGTAAAGCTTATTACGCCATTTATTCGCTTCTTCTAGCAGCATTCTAAGAGTAAATACAAGATCAGCGCATGATGAGTTTGGCCGGAATCTATGCTGCTCCTCTCGGAGATGTTTGTTCAAAGCCGGTTGGGTTCTGTTAAGGAGTATAGTCGCCAATAGTTTGCTAGATGTTGATACAAAGCTGATACCTCTCCAGTTTTAGCACTTTGCAGCGTCGCCTTTTTGAATATTTTGACGAGAGTAGTTTTTGTCCAATCCTTAGGAATTTCTTCTGTTCTCCAAATTATAGAGAAAAAAGTGGTCCACACAGTTATGCTTGCAGCTACTGAGCATTTAATCATTTCAGCCGCAAATTGGCCTTCCTCAGGGGACTTTCGATACTTCAGCTTCTTAGCCGCGTTTAGTGTCTCCCCACCAGAGGGTACTTTAATATCGACTGCTAGATTTAGAAATGGTGTGTTTGGTATATCTGGAGGATTAGCAGGTGGTTGTCTATTTAAAAGTTTTTCGAAATGCGACACCCAGGCTTCGCTCACTTTGTCAGGGTCAGTCATAAATCGTCCAAGCTCATCTTTGACGGGTCCATCTGTCTTTTGACTTATCCTACTATCTCATTGGTGATGCGGTACACTGACCGAGAGTCTCCCTATCTAGCAGCTTCTTCAGCCTTCTGAGCCTTCTGTTCAAGGCTACGGCGTTTATCAGCACGGACGCTCTTCTTTATATTGCGCTCTTCCTTATCAAGCATAGCATACTCTATTTCAAGAGGGTGTCTCACATCAGGGGAAAGAGTGTTGAGAAGATATTTCTTACAGAAAGTAAGGAGGAACATTAAAACTTAAAACAACCATAAATTATTCCCTTGATGAGGGGGTTGCCCTCTCCTCAACCCCTCGGTCCTTGCACGAAAATTTATTTTTTGTCCTAATTCTTTAAGAACGACTCCTGAAACACAAGGGTCATCGGGTTAGAATAACAAGTATTTTAAAGCATTAAAAACTTTAGCGTAACGAGCGAGGGGCTGAGAAGGGGGCAGATCGCCTCGTCCACGGTAGAATATCTTTTCGCTTTTAAGTTTGAATATTGCTCTTTACTTACAGTTGAAAAAAACTTTCTTTTTATTTATAAGTAGATAGAGCTATATTTTGGTTGATTTCTCTAGTCTCCTCGCATTGGTTTCTCCTTCTGTTCTTCTATTTTCTTGCATGTGTTGATAAAAAAAAAGTTCTGCCTTGTTTTTTTTACGTTACCTTTAGTTCTGTCTTTTAGATCTGCATTTTATTTGGAAAATTAAAAATTTATACCTTCTATGTTTTTGCCCATTTTTTACTTTCTATTAAAGAGCCTAGTTTTTTAGTCATTGTTGGTTGTCCCGTCACGGCCATTGCCTTCTAATGCAGTAATTCCACTAAACTTTCTACTTTCTTTGACATTCATGGGTCTAAAATTATTTGTGTTTTAGGAGAGATTGGCAACATCACTGGCCGAAAAGTGTGCTGAACCTTACGTGGCACCAAATGACTTAAAAAAGGACGAGCCTTTTGATATGACTAAGAAAAGTCAAACGCCTACTATGGATATGAAAGAAGGAGAAAACCGAATTAATTGTGGTATGTTTAATGCACTTACAAGAATGAAATTGTTTCCTTTGCTCTATTTTAGCGTTCTTTCCTTTGTTTGCCAGATTTGTCATTTTATACTGACATTAATTAAAAGGGGCACAACTTATTCAAAATTAACACATGAAGAAATGAGATTCTAACGCTAGGCGATTGGGGGAATATGGCTTTATCAACCTTGCAATAAAATCTTGAACCAGGGACGTACGCCGAGGAAGGGGGTGGCCTACTCTCCGCGAAAATCTAAATTTCCTCTAATCCTCCATGCTTTTTATTCAAATTATCATCTATTAGGCCTATTTAGCAAATTCAAAGTTTCATCAAGAAATGGGATGACGTTGATTGATTTATCTGCTTTTCATCAACTTTCTTAGCTTACTCTGTGCAGATATGCGCTATATTTCTTCTTATTGAGAAAATGTTTCTGGCATTTGTTTAAAAGCTTCATTTAACTAAATGTATTTGCTTCACATTTAACAAATTAATATACAATAATGTTTAAGTGCGCTTCAGCTGTTATATAAGAGAGGCGGTGGGCCATAATGTAGTCAGGGGAGGAGGAATATGCCTCAAAAAGTGTATTTTAATGCCCAATCCTTACTCTCATCGAGCCTTTAGATAAATATAGAATGAGTTTTGGGGAAGGGAGGTGGGAGGTAGACCCTGATATTTAATCCCTCAATTCCTGGGAGTATTTGGTCTACGCCGTTATTATTGGTGCTATGGAGGGGAGTAATAGCCCTTCACTTTGTGACACTCCTTATCTATGGAGCATAAAATATTACATTCACATGTCTACCGACAAAGAAGCGGAAAAGGTGAGGTAGGGCATTATAAGCTTCATCGGGAAACTTCTTGGGGGGGGGGAGGGTGTGGGGTTGGCTAGTGTCACTAGGAGTTTTGGTTGCTGCAATTTTAAACTTTAATGTTTCTGTTTTCCTATATATGTACACATTTTCGTGAGACCTCCTGTTTCTGTGTATTGAAACATTTTATATCTCCCTTCTAATCACATAAAAATGTTTCTGACATTTATTTACTGATTTTAAGATAGTACAGGGTGAAGGCGAGCGACCTATAATGCTTGTTGATTTATTAATTGCTAGCAAAGTATTTTTCAAGCGATCTAACTTCATCTATAAAAATTAAGAAATTGTCATTACCTCTCCAAAGGGTGTTTTGGTTGTATTTGAAAAAGGTAATAGCATTGATGAGTAGCATTTTCCTAGCTCAGGAAGTTGCAATGATGCATGGATAATACTTACGGGAATGAAAATACACCAAATTAGGTGGTTGAAAAGGTGTTCGTTCCTAACTTCAATCCTCCCCACTTTTACGCTTGGAAGTTTCTGTGAATACAGGATCGCACTGGTCTTGCCTTGATTTGGTTCCCATGGTTTGAACCGAAATTTGAGCCGATTTTTTTTTCCAAAGTTAGGACCGGTGTCTTTTGGCTGTTTCTAGCCTTACATATAGACAAGGAGTGGAGGTCCCAAATCCTTATTAGGACCATAGATTGGTCCTAAAAGTATCATTCATCTAGCACAAATATTTTCAAAGCTTGTGAGAAGTTAGTGTTCTGAAGGACGGCGGGAGGGAAAAGGTAGGAGCTTAGGAACATATACTTGGATTTTAATTTCAGACGTTGAGCGTGTCCTGAGAGTTCCATTCACATACCAAAACAGCTACTTGGGATCAGGGACGTCACGAACCGAGGGGAGGGGGATTCCCCCCAATGGCCTGAGTCATCCGGTAAACAAATCCCAATCAGTAAAATAGTGGCGTGAAGTGCCACAATTTTACTTGCTGAATTTTTTTCTAATATGGGAAATGGGCTGATAGAAACATATGGCGTTAAATCCATGAAAAAAGATCAGTCTCCATCGGTAAAAAAAGAACCAATTTTAATAGCAACATCACCCAAATCAGTTGGTAAAAATGACCAGCCAGTCGGTAAAATCCCCCCCCCCCCCCAAAAAAAAAGAAAGAGAGAAGAATAATGGCTTGTGACGCCTCTGCCTGGGCTGGCAAAAGCTAATCTTCCACACATCCACTTTATTTTTTCCCTTTTTGATGTCGAAAGGCTCCCCTTGCTCCACTCCCAAGGCTCCCCTCGAAATTATGTCTCTGGTTTTCTGCTTTTTTTGTGTAACGAATCTATAAAACTGCAATTCCCTTTGTTTTATAGGTACATATAGACATGAGCCTTAGGTGACCTACGGGGGGATATTTCTTAGAAGGGGGTATAAAAAGCTTACATTTTTATCTATATTTCTACGTTTGCTTATATAAAAGGTTGCATTTTCCATATAACTTTTCAGACTTGTGGGCCACCCCTCCCCCACCTAAGTATATGTTTCTGAAGTGTCCGATCCCTACAATAATTCCTATTTTTATAGAAAAAAAAAGATGATTTAAATACTTAAACAACTCTTGCTATAAATGACAATTCTGACAAATGTTGATGCTTGGACCAAAACAGTATGTTTACTTTTCATCTTGGCCTGAGGTTCTATTCCTTATTGATTTATTAATCTATGCTTGTACTTAATCCCCCCTCATTATCCGTGAATAATATGCGACTGCAAAGATAGCTTAAAAGGACATTTTAGTAGCATTTTTTTTATCCTAGGTCCTATTCATTAGCCGAACTTAATCCATTCTCAACTTAATTCCATTTTAAAGCCTTAAGCGGATTATGTTGCAACTTTGATAAATTTCAGAACAGCTGCTTATTGGGCCTGATTAAAATCTGGCTCATATTTTTTGTTTAGATTTTAATCTTTATGCCAAATCTTCTCGAAATACAGAAAATGTACTAAGGCACGGAACATTTCTAAAACGAAATGTAATTGATAACAAAATGTTGTGTGTTTGTATCAAAATAGAATAGGGTTATGCCATCATCGAGGGATAACCAAATTTTAATAAGGGTGTACATCCCGTTAAGCTTGACACGCCTATGGAAAGTGTGCTACATGTGCTACATGTGGGTGAAATTGTGCCTATTTGTGTTGTGGAGTGTAACAACTGGCGCTCCGAGAAATACACCATGCGGAGAAGATTGGGAAACCCCCTTATTTTATGTCCAGTCGGTAAAAATCATTGTATTTATCGAACAAAACCCAGGTTTTAGTAGAACTAGGACTCCTCTAAGAGTGTAAGATTATAGCTTTGGTCAAAAACATGCAAGACCTGACTCGATGCAAAAATAATCTGGAGGAAAAAAAGACCCGCTTTTTCAGCGAAAAGGCAGTCATGACACCATTTTGAAAACGAATTAAGGAATGGATTTCAATTTGTACAAGATCAAAAGTGGGTTAGAGGCATCGGCACTGATGCGTTATATGGGCCTTTAAAAGGAAACCAGTCACGAAAAACCCGCCAGACGGGTTAAATCAATTGATCGCTATAGAGTAATGCAAGGCAAAGCGTGGTTTTCATTGCGTTTACAATAATTAAACTGTTTTTTTTTGGGTTTAGGGGGGGGGGGTAGGTACCAAGAATAGGTTAGGCTACGTATTTATTATATGCTATGCTTTATCACCCCCCCCCTAATGTGCAAATGTATAGCCCAAATTTGTTTATAAACTATTATATATTCATCCTATTTTATTTCATTTCATTAGCATCAACCAAACTTGACTTTTTAGAAAGGCCCATATAATGTACCAGTATCGAGGCATCTTTATCTCTTCTGTGTTGGTGCAAAACTGTCAATTTCCATCAAAACCTTGCTTCGGAATTGCCAGCCGAGGTCAATTCTAGATTTAAGTCAATATTTTATGTAAGTTAATAATTGAAACACATTTAGCATACTGGCAGAAGTTAAAATTGTTAAAAAGACAACGCTTTGTAAAACCTCTTTATTTACAATTACTCTCAACCAACAAAAAGACAAAATGAATAAAAATTATATATACATGAAAATAATGATAGATAAATAAAATAAATATCAGTAATATAAAAAAAATCCCGTGGCACCACCTTTCCCCAACCAAATATAATAAATAAAAAAAAACAACCAATTAATTAATCGTTGTCCTCTCCCCGCCATCATTGCGAGGATTATACGGCAGGGTTTGTATTTTGCATTTTTGAATTTCAACCTTGACTACGAAGCGCATCAAACAGTTCGTGGTAACGAACTGTAAGTAAGGAGCGACCCGGCTCGATAGTAGCCGAAACTCTAAAAAACAGAAATTTGATACCAATAGATACATCAAAAGAATCAGGTTTTTATGATTATTTCAAATATATAAATTTCATCAAGTTTAGTCTTACTCATCAAAAGTTGCGCGCCTGAGAAAATTTGCCTTATTTTCGAAAAAAGGGTGAAAACCCCCGAAAGTCATAGAACCTTAATGAAAATCACACCATCAGATTCAGCGTATCAAAGAACCCTACTGTAGACGTTTCAAGCTCCTATCCGCAAAAATGTGGAATTTTGTAATTTTTGTCAGAAGAAAGATCACGGATGCGTGTTTATTTTTTTTTTCCAGGGGTGATCGTATCGACCCAGTGGTCCTATAATATTGCAGGAGGGTTGATTCAAACGGAAATTAAAAGTTTTAGTTCTCTTTTTAACTGACCAAAAAATTGAGGGCAACTTGGCCCCCTCCCACGCTTATTTTTGTCCCAAATTCACCCGATCAAAATTTTGAGATATCCATTTTGTTCAGCATGGTCGAAAAATATAGTAACTATGTCTTTGAGTATGACTTAATCCCCCACAGTCCCCGGGGGAAGGGATGCAAGTTATGAACTTTGCCCAATGTTTACATTGATTTTTGGAAAGTATATAGACGTTTTCAGGGGGAATTTTTCTGGTAGTGGAGGGATCGGGGGTTACGTGGGAGGATCTTTCCATGGAAGAAGTTTTCATGGGGGAAGGAACATTGCTATGAAGGGGGCGCCTGATTTCCCAGCTTTGTTTAAAAAACGATCAGAAATTAAATGAAAAAAAAAGTTTTCAACTGAAAAACTTTTCAACTAAAAACTTTTCAACATCAAAACTTAAAATGAACAGAAACTATTACGTTTATGATTGGGTTTGCCTCCTAGTCAATACCTCGCTCTTTACGCTAAAGTTTTTTTTAGTACTTTCATAAGAGCTATTTATTCTAATTAACGGCCTTTGTAATTAAGGGTCATTCTTAAGGAATTGGATTTTTTTTTTTTTTTTTAGCGTTAAAGAGCGAGGTATTGACTAGGGGGTGAACCCCCCTAATATACGTAATAAGAATATACGAATATAGAAGCTCGTTACGTAAGTTAATTCTTAATTTACATATATTTATTACTAATAAAAACGTTCGTAAATATAATTAAACAACTTTCGAGAAAGCCATTTAGCAAAAAAAAAGCAAAATTAATATGCAAATTTTGTGTTAATTATTTATATACGGTGAGCCAAAATCAAAACCTGCATTACTATAAGAACGTTCAGAAATTCAATAAAAAACAAGTTTTGTTTTAACTGAAAGTAAGGAGCAACATTAAAACTTAAAACGAATAGAAATTACTCTGTATGTGAAAGGGGCTGTCTCCTCCTAAGAGCCTCATTCTTTACGCTTAAATTTGGCTTTTTCTCAGAACTCTAATTTTAAGAACAATAAAAAACTTTAGCGCAAAGAGCGAGGTCTTGAGGAGGGGACAACCTCTTTCATAAACGGAGTAATTTCTATTCGTTTTAGTTTTAATGCTGATCCTTACTTTCAGTTAAAATAAAACTTTTTTATTTATTTTAATTTGAATTTAAAATACAATATAGACCTAAAGAAAAATCAATATATTGGTAATGACACCGCTCAGTTTAATACAGGGCATACGATTAATGAGGCTCCTAAAATAAAATTTTGATTGGGATGGGGGTATTATTATATAATAAATTAAATTGTAATGTGCTTTTTAAGATGCTTAGAAACCATCTTTTTAAAATCATCTTCAGCAAAATTTATTATAACTATTCCAAGTATATGTGACGTCATTGACATGTCAAGTTGTTTCCAAAACTAGGGTCCTAAAAGAATTTTCCCAAAGTTGTTACCTATCTAGATTGTTGTTTCATATAGGAGAATGGTAGTATGCTAATAATCATAAAAAAATATTGTGCCGTTTTAGAGAAAAAAATTACAGATAAATAAATAAATATACGTGCATACAATTGCTGTTTGTTTAATAAGATAGAATGTTACAAATAAGGTAAATTTAGATTTTATTTCCAGAAACCTTATTTGTACCAAGCTCTTTTAAGGTATCTACTGCTCATTCTGACATTTCTAGTATAAAACAAAGTAGCAAATTAGAAACTAAAAGCCCTAGAGCATAAAGAGTTAAGGCTTTTCTGCCCTTAACGTTAAACCATGGACTTGCTACAGTTTTGCTTCTAAAGAAGCCTGATGGTTTAGACTAATAATGATAAGAAATAATGATATAATAATAATGATATAATTAAATAATATATTTAATAATATAAATAATATAAATAATATAAAATAATAAAATAATAATATAAATAAAAGTAGCAAATTAGAAACTAAAAGCCGTGGAGCATAAAGAGTCAAGGCTTTTCTGTCCTTTATGACAAGCCTTGGGCTTACTGCAGTTTTCTTTTTAATGGTATGAAATTTACAACATAAGTACGTTCAGCACGCATGGCTTGTATCACATCGATTGCCAGGTTTGGAAACACAGTTGTCGTCAGCACATCTACTCCTCCAAGCCAACACTCCCACCCTCACTTAAGTGCTTTCTTTCTTTCGAATGAGGTAAACTGGGTTCTTTCTGAAACCTTATTTGTGCTGTATTCTCTTAAGGCCTCCACTTGTCTTTTTTTTTCTATTTCAGTCTGAAACATAACAAAAGTAACAGATTGCAAAGTTAGAGGCGGATTATAGGCTATGACTTTCGTGTAACACGCAACGCTTTGTGAAAAGCCTTCAGCTTACTGCAGAATTTCCAACAATAATACACATATGCGGGCTATCAGAGCATGTGCATATACTTTACGAAAGGTTACTTTTTCACCCACGGATAATTTTTACCTCCAGTAATTTTCAGCGTATTTACTGCTCCGTTCAGACTTCTGGCATACAAGGAAATATTAACTTGATGAGTACCGTACTAAGGAAAAAAGAAAAAGAAGTACAGCGCAAATACTTATACAAAAACTATTAGTTTTCTTCCTCTACGAGGAAAACCAGCCGCTAGTAACTTAAGTAATATTTTTCAATATACTATTTTTTTGTCTTAAGCCGTGAAATTGACTCCTGGCAAAACTATTTATAGTATCATACTCGTATAGACTTTTCAGCAAAACATTTTTTCACCAGTTTAACCTAAATTCAAATGTGTATAAAGTTAATATGTTCTTGCAAAAATACTTATATGTAAGTACTTATACAGAAACGCGTAAATACTTACAGAAACGATCAGCTTTCTTTCTGTAACAGGAAAACCAGCTGCTAGTATCAAAGTAATTTTTTGAAGGAAATTTCGCCCTTATATCTAAGAAATGCCAAGCACTAGATGGCGTTGGTAATTTTTCAACACTAGCACCACTTCCCAATCTTATAAGTTACCAATACTGTTTGGAAGGATGTTCGAATACACCTTAAATCCACTCAGGTCATTTTGAGCATACTTTTTCGGATGACATGCTATAATCTATACCATCCAAAAGTACTTTAAAGTCCAAAGGAGTTTCCTAGCTATGAACTTACCTTAATTCCAAGTGCAGATTATCCTCAATAAACAACCTTCTATCATATTCCCATTGTTTTAGAGACTTCACTGCTTATCCTATCCTCCTCGACAACAATACATTTGGGGATATAATGAATGGGATGCTAAACTCTATTTTGTGGAACAAGATTTTGTGTGAGATCTCGGAAGAAGAAGTCGCTTTGTCTTGGTGAACGGGCTTGGAATTCAAAAGCCCTTTCTGCTTGAATTATTAAAGTTTAAATTTGTTCTAAGGTACTGCTATGATCCTGACCCTTGAAGTTTAAACGACCCTTCAAATTTGAACACTTCATATAAATCTTTCATGGTTAAAATCACTTATTTATTTTATTTGTCACCGAAGATTTTCAAAGAGGTTAAAGATGTCAGCACAGAAAAACAGAGAATTTACTTGTAAAAGATGATGTCATTCAAAGACTTAAGTCCTTTTTACTTGCTTAAAATTATATATTAAAAAAAAAAAAAAAAAAAAAAAAAGGTTTTAACTTCTTTTTACTGGCTCAGAAAAACAATAGGTAAATACAACAACGTGTTTAAAGACGGGATAATTGGTTTACCTTTCTGACATACGATAGGTATGATTGGCTAAAGAAAAATAAGATAAAAAAGGACGATTTTCTGCTCATTGTCAGTTCTTTCGAAAATTCAGATATGTTCTTATGTTGATTGAAGAGCCTAAGAGCGCATTTTTAGACCCAAAAAGTGGTGATTTTCCTGAAGAAGTTCTTCGAGCCAAATTTAAATCTTCTTTGTGGGGGGGGGGGGGCCTATCCAGGATGGTGGATGAAATAGTCGTCTCGATATTTTTGGTTAGTCGTAATAGTTCACTTAGTTTCTTTGAAATATTCCAATATTTAAAAATTTGTTCCAGTGTTATTTTGAGTTTGGTTGTTCGATAGTCTCATATATATTATGCCGAAGTTTTAGTTTTCTCTTTCAACATATTTAATAACATTGTTTAGTACCGTTTGATTTATTAAACAGCCTGGGGCCAAAGCAGCTGTGCACGCTCCTTCTTCACCCCAATCTTTTCAAAGTTTCACTTTTTGCTCCCTCGCACTGATTTTCAATTCTTGTTTAAATCTTCCAGCTACATTTGAGGACATCTTGTTCTTCATTCGGCCCTAGGTCGAGGACCAAAAAAGGAGCTTTTGGCAATTTTTTATACTTTTATTAGTGCCATTTTGGCCCCCACAATCTTTGTTTCATGTAATCAATAATTAGTGTACGTTTAGAACCTCACGATGTATATACAGTCATTTTTTTTAGAACTATGGCATCTTTTTTTCGGGGGGGGGGATGAGTGTCTTAACCAGGGTTCTCCAAACTTGTAGAATGTCCCTAAAGATCGCATGAGACGAACACAATATGTTCTTTTTTTTACTTGTGCTCCACAGAAGTAAAGGAAGGCTTAGAAATACTCCTAGAATTATAAATATTTTGGAGTTGTTGTCTGGGGGGGGGGGGGGGTTTGGAATGAAGATAAAGATTTGGATGTGGAAAGAAACTTCAAAAACATTTTGAGTAACCAATAGATTCAGTCATGGCAAGCTAAGAAGGAAGCAGGATATATTTTCTTCTTTCGATGCAGCTAAACAGTTGGTTTCTGCTAAGGTGCCTTTATAGGTTTTCGAAGGCTTATTGGCCGATTACAAGTCAAGCTTTTTTTGCTTACATGAGACAAATCAACTTAATCTTTTGAAAAGCTCCAAAGATCATTCAGGGATGATGCGTGGGATAGATCTTAGGCGTTGAGTGGCTTTATGATTTATAAAGCCTGACTGTTGAAAGTTGAAAGTTAGCCCTGTTCCAGATATGGTTTTACATGCCGAGACGGGTTATAAACTGTAAAAAAGATCTTTGGTACTTGTTAACTATACGGAACACACTCAAGAATTACGCCTAGGTTAGATCTCAGGAAACCAGCTTCATAGCCACGAAGACGAGTGACGGGTCATACAATGCATTGGACCTTATATAATTTGGGTTATATATTTGTACATTTAGGGAGGGGGGGTTAGGTTAGGTTATGGGCGCTGTCCAAACAATTCCCCCTTAATGTGCAAATATATAGCTCAAATTATGTTATTATACAAACTATAGGTTATATGAAGGTTATATTCCATTAGGATTAACCTAACTTCACTTCTTGGGAGTGTTCTATATTATTAACAAGTACCAGATATTTTTTTTTGCCTGTGAAGAATTCTGTTAAGGACACCCTAGGCGGTCAATCATTTTGATCAAAAGCTTCCGTCAATCAATTGATTAAAGCATGATTGACGATCTAAGAACCTGTTTAACACTTGAGTCAAGCGTTGACGGTGATTGATAGAAAGTTTGAATGACTCAATCGGTTCCTAGACGGTCAATCATGCTTTAATCAATTGATTGATGGAAGCTTTTGATCAAAATGATTGACCGATATTGGCTCAGTAATTGTTTATGTGTGTTTTTTTTCTTCACTTTTCTACATTTGTGTCAATATACGTAAGCAGTGCACTTAGATTAAATTAAATAGAAGGCGCGTAACAAGTTCAGCCAATTATGAAATGTATTTTTTATATAAAAAAATATCAAGTTTTTCAGAAATTAAATAAAAAAACAAGTTTTTTTTTAACTGAAAGTAAGGAACGACGTTGAAACTTAAAACGACAAGAAATTATTCCGTATATGAAAGGGGCTGTCCCCTCCTCAACGCCTCGCTCTTTACGCTTAAGTTTTTCATTGTTTAAAAAAAAGAGTTGTGAGAAAGTAAAACTTTAGCGTAAAGAGCGAGTCGTTTAGGAGTGGACAGCCCCTTTCATATACGGAATAATTTCTGTTCGTTTTAAGTTTCAACGTCGTTCCTTACTTTCAGTTAAAAAAACCTATTTTTTTCATTTAATTTTTGAACGTTTTTGAATTAATGCAGGTTTTGATTTTGGCTCACCGTACATGAATAATTAAAACAAAATTTCAATAATAATTTTACTTTTATTTGGTTAAATGGCTTTCTCGAAACTTGTTTAATTTTATTTACGAATGTTTTTATTAGTATTAAATATACGTAGCCAACGAATTAACTTACGTAACGAAATTCTATATTCATACATTTTTTAATACGTATATTGGAGGGTTTGCCCTCTAGTCAATACCTTCCTCTGTAAGCTAAAGTTCGAATTTTGTTCCAATTCTTTAAAAATGACCCCTTAATCACAAATGCCGTTAATTAGAATAAATAGCTCTTATGAAAGTACTAAAAACTCTTTGGCTTAAAGAGCTAGATATTGACTAGGGGGTGAACCTAATCATATACGTAATGTTTTCTGTCGTTTTAAGTTTTTATTTTGCTCCTTAATTTGAGTTGAAAAACTTGTTTTTTTTATATATAATTACTGATCTTTTTTTAAATAATATTGGGAAATCCGGTGCCCCCTCATAGCAATGTCCCTTTTCCCATGAAAACTTCCTTTATGGAAAGATCCTCCCACATAACCCCCGACCCCCTCCCCACTACCAGAAAAAATCCCCCCTGAAAACGTCTGTAGACTTCTCAATAACCAATACTATATGTTAACAATGGGTAAAGTTCATAACTTTCAGCCTTTCCCCCGGGGACTTCGGGGGATTAAGTCATCCTAAAAGACATAGTTATCATACTTTCGACCATGCTGAACAAAATGGCTATCTCAATATTTTGATCGAGTGACTCTGGAAAAAAATGAGCGTGGGAGGGGGCCTAGTTCCACTCCATTTTTTGGTCACTTAGAAAGGGCACTAGAACTTTTAATTTCCGTTCCAATGAGCCGTTCCACGATATTCTAGGACCACTGGGTCGATACGATCATCCCTGGAAAAAACAACAACCAAAAAACAAATAAACACGCATCCGTGATCTTTCTTCTGGCAAAAATTGCAAAATTCCACATTTTGTAGATAGGAGCTTGAAACCTCTAAAGTAGGGATCTCTGATACGCTGAATATGATGGTGTGATTTTCATTAAGGTTCTATAGCTTTTATGGGGTCTTTCCTTCTTTTTTCGAAAATCACCCAAATTTTCTCAGGTGCTTAACTTTTGATTGGTAGCACTAAATTTGATGAAATTTATATATTTGAAATCAGCATTAAAATCTGATTCTTTTGATGCATCTATTGGTATCAAAATTCCGTTTTCTCGAGTTTCGGTTACCATTGAGCCGGGTCGCTCCTTACTTACAGTTCGTTACCACGAACTGTTTGATATAATGGAATAAAAATTTTACATTAAATAAACATTACAAAGAAAAAAAGGGGGGAAATTTTACTCTTTTGGTTCTAGGTTGTTTTTGACCATGGTAAGGAGTTGTGTGTGCTGAAGTTTATTTTCGACTATAATCTAAATGACAAATAGTTCATTTAATGTCTCGTAGTGTGACTTGCTACTTCATTAGATAGTTGATTCAGCCCTTCGTAATGAATGAGTTTTACGTGTCTGCTATATGGTGCGGCAGATAAGCCTCAGTGGGTCCTGAGATATTGGTAGCCATAGGCCAGTGGCCTACTAGGGCTATTGGTAAATATGACAGGGGTGCTAATTGGGGGATATGTAGGTATTGCCCCCTATATTTCTTTACCCTGTCCCCTAAATATTGAAAAATACGTGTTTCTTTCTATTTCATAAATGATATCTTTTTTAATATTTTCGTCGAAAAAATCGAAGACAAAGCAACAAACTTGCCCCCTCTAGAATTTTTTAAATCCATTCCCCAACCCTCCAGTATTTTTGTGATTTGGTACTCCTGGCTGGATCCGATTGTTCAAAAACATCTTCTAACGGATGCTAAGGAAGAATCCCCCACATTTCGCGTGCGCGCTGGCATGTCAATAGGCTGTGAACCAATTTTCTTTTTAAAAGATTTTATTTAAGTTCAGATATTTCGACGATCAATTCTTCTATGTCATACGGCAATGGGTTGTTTGAAGGAGAAGCAGCTGAGGTCTGGATATAAAGTTTTTCATCCAAGATTCTACAGTTCAAAGCATAACTCGTTGCAATTAAGCATGGAAAGAAAATATCTTTATTTTTAGTTCATTTGCAGATTAAAGCGTTTTCAAGTATTTTTTTTCTTTTAATGAAAAGCTTTATATTTCTTATGAAGTTCTTCAATATCAAAAGAAGATCTTCGCTTCATCCACTCTATTTTTAATATTTAAAATTTATATATTTTGATTCTAATGTTACAGTATTCATCATATATAGGTGGTCCTATGGCTATGGGTTGTTTGAAAGAGAAGAAGATGTGGTCTTGATATAATATTTTATAAATGAGACTCTTCAAATTAAAGTATTACGTCTTTTTTTGAAAGGTATTTTTGTTTTAGTTAATCTACAGATTAGAGAGTTTTTAAATATATATTTGTTTAAATAAAAAAAAAATTGGGCCGTATCCAGGATTTCATTTTGGGAAGGGGGTTACAAAAACTTAAAAAAACATCAAAAATCCTTGTATTAATTTTTTTGTTACGTTAATCCCTCCCCCTAGATAGGGCTTGATCTATAGTGCCACACAAATAGGACGATTAGGAAATATAGTAGCTTATTAATCCATACCTGTATAGGATGGACTCGGGAATTACTCTTTTAATGCCGATTTAAAACATCTCACTTTGGAAAATTGGAATATTTAGGCAAAAAGTAATAATTTTACGACTCCCTCAGCATTAATACGACTCAATAAGACTAATAAGACTCCCCCCTCCCAAAGAGATATTCCGATACCCTCCATCATTTTCCTTACGTTATCACTATGTGCCATCAGAGACTGATCGTTTCGCAAAATACAAGTATGAATCGAAAATATTCCAAAGCAAAGATTTATTGGGGGCTGGGGGTGAGCAAGGGGAAGATTTGATGACACCCTTTAGAATAACCCTCTAGTTGAGTACTAGCAACTGATAGAAATTTATTTTTTAGATTAATTCTGAGATGCTTTGAGATTTTTCTTCCTTTTTCGGACTATAAGCCGTATTTTCAAGCGAAAAGGGTTAAATAAATACTGCTTAAATGACAAATATCCCCAAAAGAACGTATCAAATTTGGGGATTTAGTTGCCTTTATTATTATGTAAAAGGGGAGAGTACGGAAATCCCTCAATTTCATTCTTCAATTTCAAAAGAAAATCTTCGCTTCATCCACTCTGTTTGGGGAAGTATGGATCAATATTTCTCCATCGAGATAATCCGGATTAGTGAATAATCTATTTGGGGGAGTTGGAAGGCGTTCAATATGGGAAGAATAATGCTTGCCGATAATCCCCTCGGATGCTAGGGATAATCGTTGCTATGGCTACGTCAAGTTTGGGATTACATTTAGAAGCTGTTGGGGGTCCTAATCCATAGAAAACTCAGAAGGAGCATTGTAATTAAGAAAGAACTAAAGTTAGGATTACTTACTTTGCAATTGTGGAAACATCATAAAAATTTTGAAACTGTTGTTTAATTTTTTGGATAACGAGAAAGAATTATTATGAGAATGAGAATGATAGATTTGTAAGATTATGAACGAAATTCAGCTTGGTTTACAGAATATTAGTTTTGTGATAAATAGATTTGGAATTGTTGAAACGACTTTTTAATAAGGAAATGTAGGGGAATTTGGCAAAAAATCTAAATAATTCTGCACAAAACTGTGCTTAAAGATTATTTCTGGCTCTCCTAAATTAAAGACAAGAAACTCAGATTCGTGATGGTGCAATTTTTACTGTTGTCAGTTCCACTTGAAAATATGTCGTTTACTAGGCAATAGACCACCTTCGGCTGCTGCAAAAGCAAATCGACCTAATATAGCCTACTGATAAAGATTAAAGCTATATATTTAGATAATATACTATTTGTAGTCTATAATCTAGTCTTAAAAGTCTGCCTAAAATTCTCTATACGGGCAGAAGGGTAAAATGAAATCCCACGAGAAATGCTGGACCGAATAAATTTATTTCCAAATTTGGGGGAGTTGGCCAAAGCAAAAACTCGTAGTAGAATTGGATGTAGAAGAAGGGGTCGACACCATTACGACCTCTTAAGTTTAATGCTGTCGGGAATTTATAATAGTAGCCTACGTAGAAATATTCTGTGTTATCTTACAATCTTTTGAAATTCCAAACACTGAAAAAAATTATAGTTGTTATAATTTTGTAAACAAGAAGTATTAACAAGAGCAATATTTTAAATTGTTTTTGTTGTAATGTTATATAAAATAGTATTTATTTTGTCTACGGTTTTATCAGTGACAGTCCCAATGCAAAAAAAAATAAATAAATAAATAAATAAATGACCATTCAGAGCAAGCATATAAAGATCAATGCCTGCATTGATTATTTTCCGTGATTTCTAAAAAAGTTGGTTTTTTGATTGGATATATTATTTTCTTGAAGGCGTTCAATAGAAAAATAAAAAATAGTAGCTTCTGAGTACACTTTGTCTGTAGTATTGAATATGCTCCCAATCTTTCTAAAAACGAACTTATCTTTTAGTTATGTTTTTTTTTGACATTTTTAATGGGTTAAATTCCCCCATTTCTTTTAAATGAGAATGAACGGTTGGCGTATCGGAAGAAAAGAACATTGAACGTTGGCATAATGGAAACAAAATGCTTTAGACGTTGGTTTCTTACATCCTATTCGAACATTGGTGTTACATATTAAACTATTTTACACACCAGAGAAGGATTTTAGCCGCAAAAGTAGATTTTAGTGTTGGACTGAAGGCATATACGCCGCCATGGAGTCCTTCCCCCTGGGAAACGTAACATTTAAAAATGTATCAAATGAGGAAATTTGGAAATGCTCCAGTTTAAATCCTGGTAAAAGCGAAATTTTTACTCTCCCCCACCCTGAGAAAATATGTTGGTGGCATTCTTTATTGGGGTAAAAGATTTTGTATTCCGACAACAGACAGTCCAAAACTTTTTGTTGACAATTCCGTAAATAGTAAAAATGTTGCTATACACTATATGAACCCTGTCTAAATTTTAAACCCCAATTGGTTTCAACGCGTCCTTGCTTTTATTTTTCTAAAAATATAAACCCCAGTTTCTAATGTTTTCCATGACGTAATTCAAAGTAAATCCAAATCATTTTGGATTATCGCCTAAAACTCTTGATGAGATAAAACGTGGAAGAGATGCCAATATAAATGAGGAAATTGTCTTAAGGTTTTAACTCATCTCCTTGCTGTAGTTAAGTCATCTAGACAAAATGGTTTAATTTGTAAAATACAGGCTAGTTTTATAGAGAAAATACTGATTTCGACTTGGGAATATTAGAATACTGTTAGAATAGCGTTTGAAAAATATGGTTTCTGAAACTATCTAAAGTCTAACTCGTTGTTGAATTTAAATACATTTTAAAAGGAAAATTTACCAATGTATATGGTAAGTGTCCATAATTCCCATCCAATCATTAGTCTACAGCTCCGAAAACAAACGCATAGCTGTATACAATGGGTACCTGAAGCTAAGTAGGTATTTCTCATTATACATGAAGTCAGTAGGTTTGTAATAAGTTTTTTACATTTATTAAGATTATGAAATTTTTGCAATTTACTATGGCTTTTAAGGAAGTTTATCCTTTTTTAGTTACAAAAAGTAAACATGACTTTAAAAAGATAAGATTTTATTAGGCGCTTTTACGATTATCTGTTGGTCTCTTTATACTTATTTGATTGAACAAAGATCAATAGTTATCATTATTATGATAGTTCTGTTAACTTTAGAAGTCTGCAATGTAAATAATTGTGAAATGTGAGGTAAGCGTTTCGATAGAACATGCGATTTTTTGAATTTTTATTTTATTGTTGAATAATGAGGGCCAGATATACCAAAAGGCGTAATTAAAATAAATGAGGCTAGTAATCCATTAAGTACGATCTGACCCATAGATGCACCGATATTTCCATTGGATCCTTTTGGGATATGGTGTATTTCATTCGGGGTGGAAGGGTCTTTTAAGGAATATGCAAAATAAATTCGTAGATGGCAACGGGAGAGGGACCGAATTCCCTTAAATATGGTAAATAGTTCGTAAAAAAAATCCATAGGATAGATTATAATTTATATGCGCTGAAAGCCCATAGACCATGGCAAAAGACATAAAACACAAAACATTACACAGAAATTAGCAAAACCCTAACATATTCTTACAGAAACCTAGCTCCATGATCCATCGCAAGATCACTCTCACCAACCAACCATGATCACTGTCACCAACCGCTCAGAATCAAAATCCTCCCTACCAAACACTTCAATTCTCCAATCAGTCAGTTCTTCACATTCGTTCATCAAGTGATTTATACTTTCATTCAAACCTCCACACATAGGAAAAAAATATGGACCAACCTTTGAACAGGACCAGCCATATTTTAAACATTTAATTCCTTGGCTGAGTACTGAATGTCTTGATGTTCATTTCAGAACTCCCTCTGCCATATCATGGTTGATGTGGCTCCTGAATACATCCGGAACAGATCAAACCGTAAAGTACCAAGGACAGTAAAAATGAAGTCTTATTATTAGGATTGCTTAAGTGGAAACTAGTTACAACTATCTATATCTTCAAAATATCTCCTCAATTATAAACTTTTTAGTATGTGTAGTCGAACCAGTCAGCAATGTTTGGGCGATCTTGCTATAACCTGTAGAGCATGGATAAGCGATCCGAATAAGCGGCAGAAAACTAAATGCCGACATCTACTTTCCGCTAAATCTTAGAAAAACTTTATAACTACACTTGTTTTGTGCCAGAGATAGATATATTTAGTTTTAGTGAAGCTGATATCATTAGAGAGTGTAAATTTTTGTTTTTCTGATCAAACGGAACAGATTTTTCTTTATAAATTTCAGGAAAGGATTGCCCTTAAAAACGGTCTAATATACCTGCTAGAAAAATGCCAAAAATCACCTCAAAGGAAAAGCCATTTGATCAATTTGACAGTTCTTCGAATTTTCTATGGTGCAACCCGCTTTGATTGAAAACTGCAACCCGCTTTGATTGACACAATTCCATTGTCTTTTCAATCAATTTTCATAATCAAATCACAAACTCTCAATAGGTTTCAATGATAAGTAGTCCCCTGGGGGAATTCGCTAACGAATCCTTTGCCGTTGAGACAGTCAGCCGACGTTGAGGCTAAAAAAATAATGATTAAGGTACCGAATCCTCTTAAAAAACGAAAAGGTGGTAAAAAATTATCAAAAGATAAGCCAACATGTGTTACTAAAGAATTTAAGAAGCTGTAGTTGTCTTTGGCAATCAACAGATCGTTAATGTTTGGATTCTAACGAACGCTTGGCTTTCCTTCAATTCTCAAGATTGTATTATTTTTGTTTTGAAATTTCCTATATTTTTGAAAAATGGCTCATTTGTTCTTTCTGCATTTTTTTTTATTTGTAATTTCTCCAAGACGGAAACCCCCCGTTTGTTCATTAAGCATTATATCGATAGAGCCATACCTTGCCTATCAGTGCTGTTCTCCGAAAGCAATTTTTTGCCGTTCCTCGCGCTTTCTTGCAATTGAGATTATTTTGCTGGTGATGCTGATCTCCTTCTCCTGTTCACAGGAGAAGGGCCCTCCTGTCCCTCCTTCGAAAAAAGCGTAGTTTTTTGTGGACCTATGCCCGAGACCTCTGCAGTGTTCTTTTTTTCTGTACTCAACGTTTTTTTTGGATCTAAATGCTCAAGAATGCTTTTTTGGAGTAGAAATTATCTTCTGTTAAATTCCAAGTTTGTAGCCAGAGCTTCACATTTACGCAGAAGATGATGGGGTAGGGCATGCTCCTCCGTGAATATCAAGATTCTTATGATTTTCCGAAAGTCTACGTACATATTTGACTTTTTATATTAATGCCTATTCTGCGTATTACTGCCTATTTTCGGTCTTTTATTTTTCTAGATCCTTCCCCAATAATTTCCTATTTAAATCGGCCAGGACTATACCCAGCACCTCCATTTAGAAGAAGAGAGGGGAGGCGGGTCTCAAGTATTTCAAACGCCACTTTTTACGTCTTCATGGATATTCTATAATGGAAAAGTAAGTATGTTTGATATAACTTTTCAGTTTTTGGGTGGGCTAAACCCCGCTTGGTCTTGCCTTCTCTGTACATTTCCAGCGTATGACCTTTAGTTGCTCAAAAAATCAATTCTGCATCCTTTCAGGTAAACTAATACCAGTTCATTGCGTCGTGGAAATCGAAACAAGAATCAATAGTTCTTGTGATGTTCTACCGACTCTTGAAGCGGATAGTTATGTGATGGTTCCGGCAACTACTTCATTTTCAGATATCATTCCAGTAGCTATGGGAAAACTTGGATATGAGGACGATATTGGTGAAGCGACAGGTAAATATCGGCTGGAAATTGGATGATAAATTATTCATAACTAGGTCTCCTGACACACTAGAGAATTGGTATACCCGCAAGAGAAGAAGATAAAAAGATCGGTCTGATCCCCCCCCCTCAGAAAAATTAGTAAACTAAAGGTAAAGTTTTTTCTACGCAAAAAATAATAGTCCCCGTGCTCAGAATCATATTTTTAGGCACGTGCGCAGGAATCTTTATTGGGGGGGGGCAAAAAAAATATTTGATAATTAGAATAAGAAGGGTTTTTGAGGGGGTTAATGGCCTCAAGGCCCCTCTTTGGAAAACTCAGGTATGAAGCTGGCCTTGATGAAGCAACAGGTAAATATTAACTGGAAATTGGATGTCAAATTAATCCTAAGTAGGTTTCCCGACACACTAGAGAAGGTGCTTATCTTTAAAAAACAAACTCAAAGATTGGTTCAATGAGCACCCCCTCCCGCCAGGAAAGCTAGTGACCTTAAATTTTTTTTTTTTCACGCTAAGAACAATAATTCTTTTGAATCTGCTCTAACACTGGAAGCAGATAACTTAAGTACAACACATCGCTAAGCTTTATCGGTCTTTTGGTTTTTCGAATGGGATATCCTCGTTTTTGTTTTCAATGACCCTGGATGAAAGTTCTTTGATACAATATGTCTAGATATATAAATTCAGTTGTATATAAACAAGCAAAAGATAATGAAACCCAATTTTTTTTTTTTTAAGCTCTAATTTTCAATGTTACTAAAAACTAAAAATTAAGATTAAAAATGGAAACATGGGTGATCATTCCGTGATTTCGTTTTGAGTCTTCAAAATTTTGGATTTGTCTTGGTGGCATGAAACAATTTTGTTTTTAGTTTTTTAGCACATTTTAGATGAAACGGTTTTTACTATTCTTATTTTACTCTTCTAGAGTTTCGTCATTTTTATTATTCCTATTCTGAAACTTATTATAAACTGGATAATTTAAACATTTAAACCTATAAAATGTAAAGATCGCCTTTCACAATTCTTGCAATCAATTTCGGTCACTAGATTTAAGACTGGAACAGAAATAATCTGATTTGTTTAAAAATGTGATGTTTGACGTCGCAAAAGTAAGCCAATTGAGTTAAAACAACTTTTGTAAAACATAAGTACGGGATAGTAATCTCACTTTTTCGCTTTGGCGTGCACCTCTTGTTCAAAACCCTCAAAGGGTTCGGATGAAAATACAGCAACACATTGTTAGTGGTGAAGCAGATGAAAAATAGATTACCATTCTTTTCTTATACTTTGACCTAAATTGACGAACTTACATAAAAGCTTTCAAAAATAAAACAAGAGAAAATTAAAAAATTGAACTTCGATAAAACAACACTAGTTTAGGTTTATCATTCAATAAACTTTCTCATTTGGCTTATTCACTATTAAGTTATCTTGAAAACTTAAATCTGAAATCAAAAACTCAAATCATAATACTACTCTGTACAAAACAGTTTTTACGAAGTAAAATGTATGAGCAATTTCAGTACTAAGACAAAACAAAGTGCTAAAACAAAGGATCAGTATTATTAGAGTCTTCAAAATGTCACAGAGCACTTGGCAGTCTGGAATAAACTTAAATATTGCCACCTAGTATTTTGAGATGTTTTTTCTATGAATGGTTAGAAAATGTTGCCTTTGTTACAAGAATAAATCGATTATGCTCTAAATTGTTTGTATTAGACTTGACCATATGGTAACTGTATTTATTATTTCATATGTGACTTGCATTGGTTTTGATTCTTTTTGACTTTTTGTCTGACAATAGATTTTTATGTTTGAAGAAGGTATTTTCCATGGACGCGTGTTTTGTGTATGACAGTGCTAATTATGCTGATATCATAGACAGCGCGCTAGCGCTGCCTAAGTAAAGAACGATGTGGGCACAATGTGTTTTTGGTTTCTCCATACCCGGGCACTTCGTATCGAAGAAGTTGTCGTAGAAACTTCGAATAGGGCTCATTCGATTGGAAATTGGAGTGGCTAGTTCCCTTTTTAATAGTCGAAAGTGATTGGAGGGCAACTAGCTTCCCCTCCACGCCCATCATTCCCCCAGATACATCCATTTAAAATTTTTAGATAGCCATTTTGTCCAGCGTAATTGATTTCCAGATAGAAAATATATTTTTGAGGAAGATACTCCCCCACAACCCTCAGGGCAAGGGTTTTAAGTTTTGCCCTGGGGGCATATAAGGTTTTTTTATAGAAGGCGTTGTCGTAGAAGCTTCAAAACAGGCTCATTTGATTGGAAATTCAAAGGGCTAGTACCCTTTTTAATAGTCGAAAGTGATAGGAGGGCAACTAACTCCCCCCCCCAACGCCTATCATTCTCCCAAATACATCCAATCAAAATTTTGAGATAGCCATTTTGTTCAGCGTAGTTGATTTCCAGATAGAAAATATGGTTTTGAGGAAAACACTCCCCCACTACCCTCAGGGCAAGGGTTTTAAGTTATGCCCTGGGGGCATATAAGGTTTTTATAGAAGGCGTTGTCGTAGAAACTTCAAAACAGGCTCATTCGATTGGAAATTCAAAGGGCTAGTACCCTTTTTAATGGTCGAAAGTGATTGGAGGGCAACTAGCCCCCCCCCCGCCCATCATTACCCCGAACACATCCACTCAAAATTTTTAGATAGCCATTTTGTTCAACGTAGTTTTAAGTTCTGGAAGTTAGGTCTTTGAGGATGACAACCTCCTCGCAGCCCTCAGGACAAGGGTTGTAAGTTATGCCCTAGGGGCATATAAAGTTTTTATATCCCCTGAAACCCCTGATCACCCCTGAAAAAAAAAAAAAAATAAATAAACACGCATCCGTGATCTTTCTTCTGGCAAAAATACAAAATTCCACATTTTTGTAGATAGGAGCTTAAAACCTCTTCAGTAAGGTTTTCTGATACGCTGAATATGATGGTGTGATTTTCATTAAGGTGCTATAACTTTTAGGGGGTCTTTCCCCCTTTTTTCGAAAATCAGCAAAATTTTCTCAGGCGCATAACTTTTGACGGGTAAGACTAAACTTTTGAAACTTGTCTTTTTGAAATCAGCATAAAAATCTGATTCTTGATCTTTGGAGTTTTGGTTACTGTTAAGACGGGTCGTTCCTTGCTTACAGTTCGTTACTACGAACTGTTTGATACGAGGAGGTACAGGGATGAATGGAGTAGCAAGTATATGTGAAATTTACTACCCATGGAAAAACTGATTATTGCTGATCAGTTTTGCCATGGAAATGTTACACCCCATTATCGATTACTGTACATTTCCTTTTGATTAGTTTTGATGTATGGTACTTGTATGGTACTTGTATCTATTGGTATCAAAATTCCGTTTTTTACAGTTTCGGTTACCATTGAGCCGGGTCGCTCCTTACTTACAGTTCGTTACCTCGAACTGTTTGATAACAGACAAGTACCAAACTTTGGGTATATAATTTATTAACCATTCTGGACCATTCATAATACCTCAAGTATTGATAATCAGCGGTATAGAATCGATATATCGATACTCTAGGAAAATCTTGAAATGCACAGGGGAAAAACAGTTATAGAATACATCATAGGGCTAATACCCACGCGCCTTGTTCGAACAGCATTAAATGTGCAAACTGTGGTAAGGACCATGCCAGCTTCAGTTTCAAATGCCCTGTTCTGTAAAATGTAATGAAGAACCAGAAATGACGAGCCTAACTCCCTCTCTCGCCCAGTTATTTATTATTTCGTTAAATATTAATGGCACCAAAGACTAGGACACAGTAATTGACGATTTATTAAGTGTATATGACGTCATTTGTATTCCGGAGCACCACTTGACAAAGGACAATTTAAATTTTCTCCGAAGATTCATCCTCAACGAAGTATTTCTTGTTGCAGCTATGAAGACGAGCGGGCCCCCCTCCGATGGTCTAGCTATATTTGCAAAATGGTTCTTGTGAATGTTTATATTCCCCGCTGAATACCACACGGCTATTTCTTTTACCCGATTCTCTAAAGTTTGTGACGATATCTCAAAAGCTCCGAACACCTTGTTAGAGCACCGAATGAACTTTATTCTCACCTCCAGTTGATTTTTCAAATGATTTCATGCAATCGAATCGTTCCAAATGGTTTTCTAGTTGGCCATCATATAACGTCTGTGCTAAACAGAGGTATATCTGCAGGTTTTTGTGAATCAAAAATCACAGTTGCTTGTAATGTGACTAAAGTGATCGAGTGTGTAATATAGCCAAATACCTCTGTTGAAGATTGCGGTGCAAATCAAATCGGTTTCTCGAAGGGTCTTGCCTGTCAACAGGCCCATCAAATTCTGTCTAACATCCCTGTTGACACGCAATCCAATAATGATTCAGTGTTCCTTAGTACAGTTGATATTTCGAAGGCGTTTGATTCTGTGAATCATCATCAAGCAATTGCTTCTTTGATTAAAACGGGAATTAATAAAAATGTATGAGTGACGCTTCTTTATTGGTATTGTAATTGTGTTGTTTTTGCTAAATGGAATTCGAGGCAGAATGCTCCAATTCAAATAAAAAGTGGGGTCCACCAAGGGAGTGTGCTTTCGCCCAGCATATTTAAGTCGGCTATTGCTGATGTTCTTGATGGCCTTTTGCCTACTTCGTTTCTTAACGGTGTGGAGATAACGTATCTCGCGTATGCTGACGATGTATTACTGATTAGTAGAACGCGCGAAGCTCTTCAATCTAATCTTGATAGGCTCTTGCATGGCTTTTCTAGTAGTGGTCTGCGAATTAATAGCTCAAAGTGTGAATTTTTAGCTTTTAACTGTGGTTATCCAGTTTCTGTTTTTATCGGTACTTGTGCTATTTCTCCCGTTGATTCATTTTTGTATCTAGGAGTATGGTTCGCTTGTACGTTACATCCACTGTATATATAATAGGTTATATATAACCTAATTATATATACAGTGGTTACATCAGACAAGAGAGGCAATATGCTGTTAAATAGTGGAACGTTTCCGGTCTAGTTACGGTTCGATTGTACCAAATCGGGATAGATTTTGCTGGAAAGATCTTGGAAAGATTTTTTCGTCTTGTGTAGCGCCCCACGTTTCGTGTTTGTCGGGAGTGCTCCTTCTCCCGACAGGAAGATATATGTCGCGTCTTAGAAAAAAAAATTACTTTATTTATTGTAAATATTTCCTATATCTTCCTTCTAGGCACAGTAATTCAAAAATAATTCAGAATTTCCATGTCCGGGATTCTTTCCATCATTTGGATAGTATTGAGCTCCGTGCTAAGCGTAAATCAGCATTAGTATAGTCATGCCTTGTGCCTCTTTTTTGTGAATAGTGTTGAGAGAGAGAGAGAGAGAGAGAGAGAGAGAGAGAGAGAGAGAGAGAGAGAGAGAGAGAGAGAGAGAGAGAGAGAGAGAGAGAGAGAGAGAGAGAGAGAGAGAGAGAGAGAGAGAGAGAGAGAGAGAGAGAGAGAGAGAGAGAGAGAGAGAGAGAGAGAGAGAGAGAGAGAGAGAGAGAGAGAGAGAGAGAGAGAGAGAGAGAGAGAGAGAGAGAGAGAGAGAGAGAGAGAGAGAGAGAGAGAGAGAGAGAGAGAGAGAGAGAGAGAGAGAGAGAGAGAGAGAGAGAGAGAATTTGGGAATTTGGGAATTTGGGAATTTGCATTCCCAAAAATTCTTTTTGGGAATGGAAAACTGAGTATGCAGAAAGGTGATGGAAAAGCAACGACCAAGACCAACCTTTTCAATGTCTACTCTCAAACTGATAAAATTCTGCAAAAACTTTATGCACCATTTTAAAGTGCGAATTTGGTCCTGCTCTGCTTGTGATAGCCAATTTTCAAAAACAAATATCTTAACAGCAAGAATTTGTTTGGATGTGGCCCATACTATCAAAATGACAGAAATATTTAAATTATGAATATGGGGTAAAATTCTAGTTTAGAGGCTTCTTAGAAATTTGCTAAGTAGTTGATTTAGGCAAATAAAACTTTTAAGAATAAATCTGGGACCAAAAATATACCCTGCAAAGGTATTGCTGAGCTACTACGTCTACCCTCTTCTTTCTTCTTGGACTTAGAAGATGGTATGCATGACAGTATTTGCTGAGAGTGAAAGCTGAGTGTATTTTCTCTACAGGTCTTAACCTGTAACTTATTATTATTTGTAAACGACATATGAGTGCTCAGAATAGTGAAACGGACCAAGCGCGCGGCGGAAGCCACGCGCACGCAAATTTTGTTTGATTTATCTATTTATTTTTTTATTATCTTAAATTTTTTTGCTAATTCGAGAAATTTACATTTAAGTTATCTCCAACCATTAGTAGCCTATTATAATATTGCTCTATCCCAGGCATGTTTAAGCCGATATTAGCATCTGTCCCCGGGCTCAAAAGATTACTTATCTATATCGATCCTTAGTCTATCCAACCTTTTTGGATAATCAATGGGATAAATTATCGTTTTCTTGAGGATTCAGGTATTATCAAGGATTGATCCGAATCGATCCTGTTTGCCAAGAAACGGCAGGGATAATTTATCCTTCTTGTCGAATAAGTGATCTTTGACATTTGTAACGCATTAGGCTAAAAATAAAGATGATTCAATTAAGGTAAATTAAATAGAGGATTGGTTAAGTCCAGATTGGGCTAATTTAAAAAGTAAATGTCTTTTTAATATCTTGCAGTGACCAAAGACAAACATCATCTTTTTCTTTCGTCTCTTTTTTGGTCTTAAAAATATGGCAGACGTAAAGCCTTTCAAGACAGCCTTTGTCTAGGCTTTCTTAAATTTTTTTTTCCTGCGTACGAGGTGGTAATGTCGCTGATTCGCTCCCAAATTTTGTCCCTGTTACAGACGACTCCTACGCCTGTAGAGTTCTTCAACATACTAAGTTTCAAACCAATCAGGCCGTTGAGTATCACCTTTTTTTGCTGCCCTGATTTCAGAAGACTCGAGTAGAGCTGTTTTAAGTATTAAAAAAATATAGACAATGAAGATTGTGACTGAAAAAAAAAAAAAATCAAAATCTTGCTAAGCTAAAGGTAAAAAACCTATCTTACTTTTTTGTTGTTATTTTTTCCTTATAAATGTAAAGGGTGTTACCCAATTTCGCACCAGTCTCCTTGCAATTTTTCAATTTCCACTCCTTAGGCTACCATTATTTCTTTTATATTTGCATAGGCATTTGCTAATTACTTTAAAATACCAGGGACAGTGACAATGAAATCGGAATTTTTTAATGGGTTAAGTGGGAACTTACACATCCAAATATTTCTTTAAAAAACGGAAAAAATCAGGAATTCAAGTTTGATTGAAAAGAGCTCCGTATACAGTGCATTTTTTTATAGTAGCGGCTGCTAAATTTAAAAGAAAGAAAGAAAGATGGACGAAAAATCTGCAAAAATAAAAATAAAATAAATAAAAACATATAGCACCCAGCAGCTTAAAAATGGGTAGCTTTTCTTTGAAGTTGTAACTGTCTTTTGGGAATCGTCAGATTGTTATAATTGAATTTTCACGGACGAAAAGATTTGTCAAATTTAAATTATTAGTTTTTGCGAACACTGATTTAAATGCGATTCTGTCCTGCTTCCTTAATTTTGAAACAACCCAGTGAAAAATCATAGGAAATCGCGAGTTTCAGGTATGCATATACCTAACATGAGTTTAAGGGGCAAAATATGTTATTAAATATGTTTAAGGGGCAAAATATGTTATAGATATGGTTAAGGGGCAACATATGTTATAAATATGTTTAAGGGGCAAAATATGTTATTAATATGGTTAAGGGGCAAAATATGTTATAAATATGTTTAAGGGGCAAAACATGTTTAAGGGGCAAAATATGTTATAAATATGTTTAAGGGGCAATATATGTTATAAATATGTTATTTTAATTTCTTTGGTCCTTCAATACATTTACCTCGAAATAAACATACTTTCTTTCAGAGAAAGAAAGTATACTTTCTTTGTATATTTCTTTTGTACTTTCTTTGTACTTTGTATATTTCTTTCTGTATATTTCTTTGTACTTTCTTTTCAGAGAAATTATTTAAAATCGGTTTTAATATAAATCCAGTAGTGGTTTTTGCCCTCATAATCTGGGGAGGGGGGCAAGGTATGTCACAAAAGTGCATTATAAGATAAAATTAATTTAATGTCAGATGTCAGAAATAATAGGGGGGCAGCTGTACCTCCTCAGTCCAGGCCTAAAACCGCCAGTGTATAGAACTCGGAGATGAGATTTTCTTATCAAATCTCTTTATAAACAAATTGGTTCGATCCAATTCCCCTCCCCACCTATTTGTCCTACCTACAGGAATACTTGCTAAGATTTAGGGCAAGCAACATCAATAGCCGCGTTCTATCGAATAACACATTTGAAACTTAGTGATACTAATAATCGATTAACATTGTGGTGTTAATTGGAACTTTTACCCTAACTTCCTACGATGAACCAAAATCCTGAGCTGTGATATTAATTACATTAGTGGAGTTTTGTTCCATTTATATGTCTTCTCTCAGGTGACGATACAAAGTTCCAATCTTGTTAAAGAAATAATATATAGCTGTGATTAGTTTTCTATTATTTGTGACATGTTTTTAGGCATTTCTTTCTTAAGCGAGTAATCGGATAGCTTTTCTAAGGCCTCGTTTGATAAATATGTCACTAGGATTTCTTAATTTATGTCTTTGGCGAGAGAATAAATTGCAATCTTTTCATATTTTGTTTGTAGTTTTTGGATGTGCTTTTCGTATTACTTTTCTTTTGTTTGAGCTTTTTTGCATATTTTCTTTCTCTGCTTTTTTTATACGTTTAAGTGTCCTGTTATTGTATAGAACAAGGCTGTGCTCAGTGGCGCTTCTGACCTCTCTTGCGCCAGGGGAAAAACTTTGATTAACTCCCCCCCTGTCCCCCAAAAATTTTTAGACCAAGTTTTATTAAAATTTTCCTTTATTGACAAAATTCTCCATTTATAGAAATCTGGGTTTTCTTACTTTACTCTCTGTAAAATTATTAATTATCTCGTCCCGATTGAAAGCTTGTAACTCTTCGCGTTCATTACTCATTAACGCAAAATCATTTAGTCGCCACTGGCCCATAGTTGATCTATTTTCGCGCCCTTAAAATTTCTGTGCCTTAGGCAAGTGCCCCCTCTATTCCTCCTAAAACCGCCCCTGCCTGTGGCTGGTTCTAAATACCACCCCGATAATACGCGCAAGTAGTAACAATGGGGAGAAGAGGAGATAAGCTCAAATATTAAGATTGGCGTGAGAATCCTTCATCTCGACAATATTGAAACGAAGAAAAGAAATAGGAAAATAAAGCGGAAAGAGGAACAGAAAATGGAGTAAAATTATTATAATAAGCCTAGTCATGAACTAATCTGTATTTAGCTCTGCAAAGAGGTATGAGTCGTTGAAATTATAATATTAAAAAAAAAAAAATAGAAAAATGGGTTGGAAAGAAAAAAGAAAAATAATCACTCCCATATTATATTGCATACAATCATCGACTCCTGCACACACTACCCTTCAAGAGATCGATATTTAAGTAGGTAAAAACCCAAAAGTCCTGGCAATAATAATATTAATTTAATAAGATAATTAAGATAATTATTGCCAGGACTTTTGGGTTTTTACCTACTTAAATATCGATCTCTTGAAGGGTAGTGTGTGCAGGAGTCGATGATTGTATGCAATATAATATGGGAGTGATTATTTTTCTTTTTTCTTTCCAACCCTTTTTATACAGAAAAATATAAAACTTAAGAGAGAAAGAATGGCTCCCAGTTATAAAATAGAAATTCATTGACTCCTGCTTACACTCATCACTTAGTTCCGTTCACTTAGTTCCGTTCACATTCCCGCTCTTCTTCTCCAAATGACATCCTGCTACATAATTTCTGACATTGTAACTCTTAAAAGAATGTTCTTTTTATGATTTAAACTAGTCAAACAGTTCGTGGTAATGTACTGTAAGTAAGGAGCGACCCAGCTCAATTGTAAACGAAACTCTAAAAACGGAATTTTGACACCAATAGATACATCAAAACAATCAGATTTTAATACTGATTTCAAATATATAAGTTTTATCAAGTTTAGTCCTACCCATCAAAAGTTACGTGCCTGAGAAATTTGCCTGATTTTCGAAAAAAGGGGGAAAGACCCTTTAAAAGCTATAGAACCTTAATGAAAATCGCACCATCAGATTCAGCGTATCAGAGAACCCTACTGTAGAGGTTTCAAGCTCCTATCTGCAAAAATGTGAATTTTGTATTTTTTTTGCCAGAAGAAAGATCACGAACGCGTGTTATTTGTTTTTTGTTTTTTCCCAGGGGTGATCGTATCGACCCAGTGGTCCAAGAATATCGTGGGAGGGCTCATTCAAACGGAAACTGAAAGTTTTAGTGCCCTTTTTAAGTGAACAAATAAAAATGGAGGGCAACTAGTCCCCCTTCCACGCTTAATTTTTCCCAAAATCACCCGATCAAAATTTTGAGATAACAATTTTGTTCAGCATGGTCGAAAATATGAAAACCATGTCTTTTAAGATGACTTAATCCCCCAAAGTCCCCGGGGGGAGGGCTGAAAGTTATGAACTTTACCCAATGTTTACATATAGTATTGGTTATTGGGAAGTATACAGACGTTTTCAAGGGGTATTTTTTTCTGGTATTGGAGGGAGGGGTGGGGGTTATTTGGGAGGATATTTCCATGGAAGAAGTTTCCATGGGGGAAGGGACATTTCTATGAAGGGGGCGCCAGATTTCCTAGCATAATTTAAAACAACGATCAGAAATTAAATAAAAAATAAACAAATTTTTCAACTGAAAGTAAGGAGCAACATCAAAACTTAAAACGAACAGAAATTATTAAATATAGGATTGGGTTCGCCCCCTAGTCAATACCTCGCTCTTAAAGCCAATGATTTTTTTAGTAATTTCATAAAAGCTATTTATTCTAATTAACGGCCTTTGTAATTAAGGGGTCATTTTTAAAGAATTGGAACAAAATTCGAACTTCAGCTTAAAGAGCGAGGTATTGACTAGGGGGCGAACCCCCTAATATACGTATTAAAAATATATGGATATAGAAGTTAGTTACGTAAGTTAATTCGTAAGTAACGTATATATTACTAATAAAAATGTTCGTAAATAAAATTAAACAACATTCGAAAAAGCCATTTAACCAAATAAAAGTAAAATTAATATGCAAATTTGTTTTAATTATTCATGTACGGTGAGCCAAAATCAAAACGTCCATTAATTCAAAAACGTTCAAAAATTAAGTAAAAAAAACAAGTTTTTTTTTTACTGAAAGTAAGGAGCAACATTAAAACTGAAAAGGAATAGAAATTATTCCGTATATGAAAGGGACTCTCCCCTCCTCAACGCCTCGCTCTTTACGCTCAAGTTAGACTATTTCTCACAAATATAATTTTTAAAACAAAAAAAAGCTTTAGCGTAAAGAGCGTGGCGTTGAGGAGGGGACAGCCCCTTTCATATACGCAATAATTTCTATTCCTTTTCAGTTTTAATGTTGCTCCTTACTTTCAGTTAAAAAAAAACTTGTTTTTTTTATTTAATTTAAACAGAATTCAAGTAAGTAAATGTAACGACACTTTGCTTGGAAACCCTAAAACTTTCGAGAATTAAGAGTGAGAGATTTTGACGGTAAAAGTTGAGAAAATGGCCTTTTTGTTAGGTTGGAAATTTGACAACTTTGCATAGTTGAAAGTTACTTTACATTTAATCAGCGCACAATTATTCACAGCTATAGAATCAACAGTGTGGAAAAGTATGGGGACAGCTATTTGGGACTTTTTGGGAGGAGGCTTTGAGCCCGCCATTATTAAAAGCGTCCAACTTTTCATCGCGTATATTCTGTCTCATAATTTCTGGAGAATAAAAATATTCTTTTTATGATTTAAACTGCTTTAACAAAACTGAAGTTAGTGAAAACTCTAATGGATAACCATGTGATTTTATGAATTAAAAGTAAGAACTTTTGAAAATTTGCGATTCTCTTGTATATATAAACTAATGAATGAAAACTTCAAAAATAGTTAAAAAAAAACAGAATCTATGAACAAAATCTATAACCCTATAATCTAATCCAGAATCTGTAAATTCTGGATTAAATAAAAACACTAAACCGTAGAAATCCACAAAAACAATAAGCGTATTAAGAACAGGTAAACCAGACCATATAAAAACCTTCATCACTGTTAAGCCCCCCTCATCAAGAATGGCTTGATAACCTATAGCTATGATTTTGTTCTGGGTTTCACTATTCTTGTTAGTTGTAAAGCGGTGAGGGTTATCCACTCTCGACAGCTGAGTGTACATCCTAGCGTGTCAGTTGTTGCGCCACGCTTGATACACTCTCCGCTACGCATAGGCGTAATTTTGCCCCGCTGTGTCTCCTTGCATCACTTGCAGAACACTTAAACCACGCGTGGCACGTGGCGTACATGATTTTCGGAAGTGGGCAGCACTTCGTGTGAAACGGTAAGAATTTTTTTATTTATAAATAAACTTTGGTCTAAAATGTTTTATTTAGTTTTTTATTTTCTATTCCTTTTATAGCAAAACTCGTTGTCAAGAATTGGAAACCGTTGCACTTGGATCAAATAGCTTTTCCCACCGATAATGTTGGACGGATCTTGGGAGAAATGACAAATATTGCAACATTGAAGATTAATATTAAAAGGTGAGATATTTTTTTTGTTTTTTAAGATTATAATTGCATATACTACTATACTGTCAAACAAAGCCTTGTCATTACCAGATTCACAAATCAAAACACATAAGTATGAGCCAGCTTAATTTTGCGCATTCGCTGGCACGGATGCCATCTTCAGGCAGTCGCTGCCATGAAACGCGTATTCAAAGAATGGTTTCATGAACATCAGTCCTGTGCTGTGGTCTCCTAAATTTAAATTAGTATAAATTAATTAAATAAATACAATAATATTAATGCCACAATTAAATTTAAATGTCTTTTAGTGTACACGTAAAATTTTAAAACTAGAATAGACTCCAAACGTCCTGAAAATAAGGGGAAGAGCTAGGAGGAAATCCTCTCCCCTGAAATTGGCCTAATGGACTTCCCATTCCATGAAAAAAATTTCAACACTATTGCCTATAAATCTTTATAAATTTTATAAACTTCTGGGTAGTTTCAAGTTTCCCCCATTTCTTTACTCGCACCCTTTCTTTGCCCTTCAGACACAAAAAAAAGAAGGGAATTGGGGGAACGTTTGATAAGGCAATGCTTAATATTATTAATTATTTCAAATCACAGAAAGTGTTAATCAACAACAATCTGTATAATTGCTCACGTTTATTAAAAAAATCAAATTTATGGTTTTTAATAGCCTCAGCAAGGTACGTATACAACAGCTTATTTTGCAGGGCCTGTATTTTGGGAGTGAAAATGAAGTGAGCGGAAGTGAGCGGGAGTGAGTGGGTCGCTGGAAATGAAAAGGTGAATTAGAATTAAACTAAACCTTTAAACAGATCATTCTTAATGGAATTTAGTAAAAAACTGAAAATTTAACCTTTTCTGGTTCAGAAGCGTGACCAGTTTAATAGCTTTCTTTGAGTACAGAAACTGTGGCAAAGAAATCTACCGGCTGGTTAGCCATTTTTACCAATTGAGATCGACATTTTCGAGGTAGATCATGAAACTCGATAAAATCTTGGAAAAACCCTTGTTTCTTGATCCTACAACCCCCTAAAAACGCAACTAGAAAAGGAGAACTGCTTGGAAAGAGAATACAGAACCAATTTGGTTTATTTAGATTTGGTGTTATTTGGTTTTCACTCTCCTTGTTTTTTTTTTTGTTAAATGGAGTATTATTTTGTAAATGGTGCGAATTTTTTTCTTCGATATTCGGCACTTACTGATCACAACCTGGCCTGCCGTCGGCTGATCTTTGGTTAATGTGGTTTGTTTTGGTTTTGTATTTCACCGATAAATTATTAAATTTGTTAACATTCTCACTTGTGTATACATTTTTCTGGATTCAAAGCAATTTTGTAGTTTTCTACCTAAGACTATCTCTCTCTTCAGTGTCAAAAGAGAAAAAAAAATTCTCGTGTACATGGATTATATGAATGGCAAAGTCATGTCACTTTAGCAGAAAAAAAAGAAAACTTTGCAAACACACTATTCTAATCAATAATGTCTTATTTTAAGAATAGGGAAAAGCTAAATATAAACCTTGAAATTATTTTAAATAAGATAACCCGATAATACAAAATTAGCAAAAAATACCGCAAGTGCACGAACGGTATGGATGATAAGTTAGTTACTTCAGCAGAAAAAAACCTTTGTAAATATAAATTTTTAATCAGTACTATCATATTTAAATTGTAAGGAAAGGCTAAATATAACCTTGAAATTTTTCTAAATAATGATAACCCGATAGTAGAACATTAGTCACGAACATAGTCACGTACACGAATGGTAGGGATGATAAGTTAGGCGTTACACGAATGGTAGGGATGATAAGTTAGGCGTTTCAACAGAAAAAAACTGTAAACAAAAGTGGTTATTAACAAGATTACTCGATAATACAGATGGCTCCTTTGTTTTATGTTAATATATTTGTTTATTATTTGAATTTTCAATGACAAATTAGTTGTGGGGCGGCTTTCAGGTGATTTAAATTTTCCCTCATTTCTTATGTACGCTTAAAGAATAATGTGATTAGATCTCGGAACTGAGTCAAAGAAGTAAATCAATGGAATTAAATTTTTACCACGGAACTATGAGAAAGGAATTTCTCTAGGGTTTGGCCATCTCGTTCCTATCCCGAAAATATTCAGGTTTCCTTAATCACAGCTATCTCAAAAGTAATTTTCTCAAAATATTTCTTTATTCCCTTTATCATTAAAAATCTTCGTGGAGTTCGTAGAAATTTAAATAAAATGTGACACTAAAAAAATAATCTAACTTTAGAATTCTACTAATTTGGAATGTGTAATCTTTTAATTTTGCTGTGTCTTAATTTCCCACTAATATTAATATTCAATCAACATAGTTCGATCATAAAAACAATTCCTTTTAATACATATCCTTTTGCTAAAGTAATCTTCAATTGCAAATTGAATGTCACTGGTTGACAATTTTACCACGTAGGGACTACTTGCAAAAATTTCCGTTTTTTTCATTGGCTTAAAATTTCACACACAAGAGCCAATCAGGTGATTTAATTTTTTTACTGGCTTAAAATATCAGAAGGAATGATAGCCTGATTACACAACAAAAATGTACACGAATTTCCCAATTTCTCATCGAATTAGTCAAGATAACCAGTTCCTTTGTTGGTATGTATAATTTACTAAAATAGTTTTCAACAACAAATTAGTTGTCATCGTTTGACACTTTGTTGATTTTAGTAGTCAGTCTTGATAAATTCATTTAGCAAATTAAGGATTAGACACCAGATTTATCAGTTTGAACTTATGACATTATCTTTTAATCTTGTTTTTCCTTGTTGCTTAATCTCGTCAAAAATGAACAAATATATAAAAGAAAAAAAAAATATTTTACTTTCTATTAAGCAAACTAATGAAATAGCGACTTTTAACTGGAATATGTCGTATTACAATTTTTTCGGGTAATTTATTTTTTGTCTTTCCGAAAATCCAAAATATTTCGTTCCAAAGCAAAGAAAGGGGGATTACGGTATATAGCTCATCAAAATTTCAACTGTTTCGCAATAGGGAGCTGTGAATAGTGCCTCGAAAAATTATCTCATCATACTTTTGCATAAGAGGAATATTTTTCTAAATTGTCTTGCCTTCAAAAACGGATGGAGGGGGGGGGGCAATTAATAACCATTGGATGTTACTATCTAGTCATTTAGACGCCAATGAAGGAGGCATAATTTTGTTGGTTTTGCCATTTCCAAACACAGGAAGGCCCTACGTTATAGTTTATGTATGGAAAACAACCTTTTCAGGTCTTTCCACCTCTTGCTTCTTCCATTTTGTAAGTAAGCAGCCTGAAAACAGTGGCCAATGATATCCTGCTAGGCAAAGAAAAGATGCGGCGACTCAAATTAAAGATAAGGTCTTGAGAGGAGGGGAGAGTCAAAATTTTAGTGTTTTATAACATGGAATTGTAAAATATGCCCCTAAAACCTGATGTTCAAAATTTAAAAACCTATTTCAGTAAAGAAATATAACACTATCCCAAAATGCAACCAAGCTTTTTAAATCTAGGTCAAGAATTTTCATTTTCTTTTGCTCTATTTTTTCAATATTTGCGGAACTTTCAAAATCGGTGGGAGGGGAGGGCACATTTCGGTGCCCTTACCCTTGCTCGGAAAAGCACTCTGTAATATTTACCTAAGAAAGCAGTCTTACCAAGTCTTTTTCCTCTTTTATTTTGAAATCTGTAAACAAGCAATAATCTAAGAAATTACTCAGTTACTCAAGTATTCTTAAAAATAAAATATTTGTTTTCATTCTTTTAGTTACATATAAGATAAGTTGAAACAAAATGTCACTGGTTAGAACGACTTTTTTACTTTAAAATAAATGAATAGTTTCGTTTATTATATTCATTTATTTTCATAAATGAAAATAAAAGAATATAAAGATATAAATCCTATTTCTCTAAATTAGTTTCTGCAATTTTTACAATAACTAAGTGCTTTCTCTCTAAACAAAGAAACCGAACTAAATTTATATTGACATTTTATGGCATGAAATGGTTAGAATGACTGAATGGTTAGAATGGCGGTCAGTGGCTAGAATGACTTTACTTTAATTCTAAATAATTACTTAAGTTGAAATAATTTACAATACATTTGAAATAAGTTCTTCAGTTTTACAAAAGGTAAATGCTTTAATTCTGCAAAACAAAGCAGTATTAAATAAAATGATTTATTATTGTATTTAATCGTTAGAATGACTTTACTTTAATTTTAAATATTACACTGAAATGAAATAAATTCTATTGTTCTAAATAAATTTCTTCAATTTTAAAATAGGTAAAAGGTTTTCCCCTCTGCAGAAAAGTAGCATTAAATTGATGAATCATAAGAATGCTAAAAAGCGCTTTAATATAGCAAAACCTTATTAGATGATAAAAAATAATTTAATGAAAGATGTAAGAAGGAAGAAAATCAGAAATGATTTTCGGTAATTTTTCGGTAATTTTTTGTGTAATTTTTCGGTAATTTCGTTCGATAATTCTTTTGACATTTTACATTTATGATATTTCACATTTTCTCGTGATAGTGCGTTTTTACTGATTTAATAGTGAGTTTTATTCTAGTTATTTCTGTTCGTACCCAAAAAAAAAAAAACATTCAGTTCCAAGACATACTTTCTAAGTTGTATTACTTTCAATTTTTCAGGAATTGCGAAAAAGTTGCCAGAGAGCTCAAAGAAAAGCTACTAAAAATTCTGTTACCCCAATCGAGGAAGATGCTAAGTAGTTTAGGATGTCCCTTGGATGAGGTAAAGGATTTTCTTAAGAAAGTAAACTTGTCAAAGATGGTATTTTTTATATACACTCATATATAATACATATATTATGATAATACATATATAATACATATATTTTAATATAATACATATACTATGACACCAATATTTAATATCGACTGGAAATTTTAAAATAACACCAATTGATGACATTAAAATAACGTCATTCCGCGATAGAGTAGAGGGGGATATTATAGAGTAGAGAAGACAAGATCTTTTATTTACAAATTACATGATAAATAATTTTCTAAAAAGGAGGTAGAAAGGAGGAGGGCACGTTGTTTCGGCCATAAACAGTGATGAGAAAATGCCACAATAACATATAAAGGGTATCAATAAAAAAACATACAAGGTAGGAGATAACAGAGGAGGCTACCCCAGCACGAGAACACCACAACAAAATTCATATAAATATCTAACATTCATCAATCACAACATCTAGACAAAGAACTATTTTTGAAATACGTTTTTTCAAAGAAAATCGGGTCTTGAACCTTGGGAACATTTCTACTAAATTAAGTTTATTTAAAATATGAAGAATCTGGTATCTGATTGAGAATCTAGCTCTTTCTGATTTAATTGGGGGAAGGCGATGCTTCTTGGAGCAAACGTGGTGGGCAGTGGAAGTGAAAGTCTCAATTATACCCAAATCCTGGAAATAATTTGTTGAAGATTGGATATCACAATACCACATTGCTGTATGCAGGTCTTTCAGTTGTTTGAGATTAAGTATATTGAGAAAAACATAAAGTTTGAGTTTCCGAGAGATGTTTAAGCCTCACAGGGCGATGAACAAAAGTGCCCAGAATTTTCTAATTGCCTCATTTTGAATTATCTGAAGAAGTTGCAGATGGACCATAAATGTGTTAAGATAGATTACAGGGCAATATTTAAGATATGATTCAATTAGAGAATGGTATAAAATTTTAAGGATGGAAAAAAAAACACATGTTTCCATCTATGAAGACAGCCTAAGTTATGGGCAAGTTTCAATCATAGCGTTTATCCCTTTCAGTCACTACTTTGCCCTTTCAGTCTCCTCTGTAGTGAATAGTAGTTTGTAAGTAATAGTTCTGCACAAATTATGACCGTTGCAGAGTCAATAAACAAATTACATTATTAGTATCAATTTCAAATAAATCTTCAAACATATTAAACTTTAAAATTTCATAATGCGGATATAAGAACCAAAACTATAAATGCGAACTGGAAATATTGTGAAGAGGAATAATTGTGAACTGGAAATACTGAAGTTCATAAATACTTGAAAAATATTGGTGCGATTTCGCTGACATTTTGACTAAGACGTTTTTGCGATTTTGCGATTTTGACTAAGACGTTTAACTCTCCAGTCATGGCTTTTCATTTGATCCCTAAGTTTTCAATTTGAAGGAATTTATGAGCCTTATCCTCAGGTAAATTCAAACACGAATAGGCTACTGGAAGAAAAAGTGCAAATAGAATAGTGATAGACGTGAAAATAGGGAAGTGATAAAAGTAGAAATTTGGTTTTAAGTTTGAGGATGTCGAGCTAATACATTTGTTGCAAGAAGCAAATTCGGGGCCATATACATAATATCAAACAGTTCGCGGTAACGAACTGTAAGTAAGGAGCGACCCTCCTCAATAGTAACCTAAACTTTAAAAACAGGAACTTTGATACCAATAGATGTATCAAAAGAATCGGATTTTTATGTTGATTTCAAATATATAAGTTTCATTAACTTTAGTCTTACCCATCAAAGGTTACAAATCTGAGAAAATGTGCCTTATTTTCGAAAAAAGGGGGAAATACCCCTTGAAAGTCAAAGAATCTTAATGAAAACCACGCCGCCGGATTCAGTGTATCATAGAATCCTACTTTAGAGGTTTCAAGCTCCTATCTGCAAAAATGTGGAATATTGTATTTTTTGCCACAAAAAAGATTTCGGATGCATGTATATTTATTTTTTTTTTTTTTTTTTCCAGGGGTGATCCTAATGACCCAGTCCTCCTAGAATATCGGGAGAGGGCTCATTTGAACGGAAAGTAAAAGTTCTAGTGCCCTTTTAAGTGACCAAAAAGATTGGAGGGCAACTGGGCCCCCTCCCACGCCCATTTTTTCCCAACATTATCTGATCAGTATTTTGAGATAGCCATTTTGTTCAGTATAGTTGAAAGATCAAAAAATTATGTCTTTAGGTGTAAAATGACCTCCCACAGTCTATGGGGAGAGGCATTTAAGTTCTGAAATTTGCCCATTGTTTACGTATAGTATTTGTTATTGGGAAGTACAGAAGTTTGTTTTCTTTGTTGCGGGGATGGTGGTGCTTGGGGTGGATATCTTTGGGGAGAATTTTCCTTGGGGAGGTAAATTTCTGGGAGGTAAATATTCCAGGGGATATGTTGCACCAGGGGATTTGACAGAATTACTATACGAAATTCTTTTTAATTGTCTTACATTTTCTACCAAATTTTTCATGTGGAGATGTTCTGGGGAAATTATCCAGGGGCTTTTTTTCACGTTTTTCTTTATAGGGAAATAATTTCCACAGGAGGAGACATTTCTGGAGTGTCGGAGATACGAATTAGAGGTTAAAGTATGGTAAAGAGAATTTTTCGGGCTGAATCGTACGCAAGCACTTTTACAGGGAGGGGGATTTTCAGTGAGGACGAAACTTTCTGGAGGGAATTTGACAGGGGGGGGGGTGCACTTTACATTGGATGAAATTTCCACGGAAAAGTTCTCCGTGAAGGTGAGGGGTATATGTCATAGAGGGTGAGTCAGATTTACCAGCATTATTTGAAAAAACGAACAGAAATTATTCCATATTTGAAGGGTTTCCACCTCATCAATATCTTACTCTTCACTCTAAAGTTTGAATGTTTACTAAAACTGAAACACGGGGGCCGTTTAATTAGAATGGGAAGCGTTTTTAAAAGTGTTAACAGCTTTAGCCCAAAAAGCAAGGTCTTGAGGAGGGGGCAACCATTCAAATACGGAATAAATCTGCCAAAATTATTATGCAATTTTTTTTCGTGTACAGTGAGCCAAATTTGAACCTGCATTAGTTGAAAAACGTTCAGAAATTAAATAAAAAAATCAAGTTTTTTTTAACTGAAAGTAAGGAGTGACATCAAAACTTAAAACGAACAGAAATTTTTCCGCATATGAAAGGGGCTGTCCCCTCCTCAATGCCTCTCTCTTTACGCTAAAATTTTCTATTGTTTTCACAATCAGTCAGACTTTACCGTTTGAAACTTTGGCATGGGAGGAACTACATCTAAGTAAGTAAGTAATAAGTCTATAAAACAAACTAAGTTCAACACCAAATACTTTCCAAAGCGTTTTCATTAAAATATTGAGTGAAATGTGAGAAAAACGACTTACGATAAATCTTAGTGCTAAAAACTGAGTAAATCATGCAAACAGTACCGGACAATTAATTTTCATTTGTTGGAGTATAGAGCTAGGCGTATCAGGTGGGAGGTAGGGTCACTTAAAAGTAATAGCTAACAGTGAATTGATGAGTTCAATTTTTGTTTTATATAGATGCGTCAAACCTTGTCTCTGATTGTCAAGGGATTTCAAATTGAAATGTTTCAGTTGAATCTTCCATCATGTGTTGAAACACTTACAGTTAATTTTAGTGGATTTAATCTCTGTTTTATATAATTTTCCTTTATAGGAATATTTACAAAAACTTGGGTCTGATAAAAGCTGTGAAGTTCCAACAGAAGAAATGTTTCGGCGTTTTGAAGACTGGTTCAGAAATCAAAACAACAACTCACAGCCTGCAAGTATAAGAGTTCCTGAACTTGAAAGAACTAGTATTTCTAGTCTCACCAATCCACTTCTTAGTTCAGATACATCGCAGGTAAGGTTAATGTCTTAACAGATACAGGGATGGATACTGAAATTATGTATTGGGGGCGTCTAACAAAACTGGGACTCATTGGTATTTTCTCCCCTTCCCTGTTGTTATTGCAACTTTCGACCTTATGGGAGAGGCATTTGCCCCTTTTCCCAGCCTCCAGATCCCAGACGAATGTACTACTCAATCTAAACAAGTCCTGTGGCCAAATCGGCTAGACATAGGGGAGAAAACGCATTAACAGTGAAAAGTGAAGAGCTGTCCCCTCCTCAACGCCTTGCTCTTTACGCTAAAGTTTTTTATTGTTTTAAAATATAAAATTGTGAGACAGAGTAAAATTTTAGCGTAAAGAGCGAGGCGTTGAGGAGGGGACAGCTTCTTTCATATACGGAATAATTTCTGTTCGCTTTAAGTTTTAATGTTGCTCCTTACTTTCAGTTCAAAAAAATTATTTTTTTATTTAATACTCATAGGAAGCCAGTTTTTGCCAATTTTAAGTTTGAGGCGAAAATGAAGCATAAAAGACAAAATAATCACAGAAAGACGACTAGAGTATGACCAAAGCCAACTTCTTACGCCTTCCTTGGTGTGTAACAATCTTTGCATGAATGATCTGATTTTTTTTTGATTTTTTTTTTATGCTAATTTCAGCAACAATACGTTGATGCAAAACTTGGAAAACTGTGAGTATAAGAGACCCAGATCTACCGGATACAATTCAAAAGACAAAGGTTGAAATTATTACAATGAAGGGGAGTAATTGTAGTACAATTATGGGGGGAATTATTTATTAGCCAATTTTAAAGTCAGACGTCTATGTAAAATGAACCAATATACTAAAGCGTACAAAGTAGAACAGTAACTTTAAGCTTCACAGTACAACAAATAACTCTGTATACCTTACTTGAACACCTCCCCCAATGCAATAAACTACGTAAAAATACCAAATTTTTCACTTATTTTATGGTTCATTTTAGTTTCGTTGCTGCTGGAATTAATGTGAGTAAAAAAAAGTTAAGTAGGCAAGATTTTGATTAATTACTTGGATCCTCAAAAGAACTAATTATTATTATGGATATAAAAAAGGTTATGAATTTCATAAAATAATTCAAACCTTGGTTTCTGAAGATTCAGCACCTTTATTGTAGTTTTGAAGAATGAATTAATATTGAAACCAAGAACCGTCTAGGGAACTATTGAATATAACTTTAATCATTGTAAAAGGAAAAAAATCGTCTACTGCTGTTTTTACGAAAGTTTTTACAACGGGGGTATACGTATCACTAGAAGAATAGAAAATAATGCCCTAATAAAATACTTTGAGAACCCCTCCCAGCCTTGAAGAAGTGAAAAAGTGGTCTGAGTTTTGTAGGAGGCACGAGTCTTGCTGAAGTATAGTTCTAAGTAAAGTGACGATCTTCTTGTAACTTAGGGCTACAGCCAGACCTCCTCTTTCTAATCCTAGGGTCCAACTTACGTTTGTCCCTCTGTCTTTATTATTATACAAATTTCTTAAGGAATGGAGGAGTAGGAATGTACTGCGAATGGGTATTTAACGATTTTTTTATTTATATTTGTATTTTGAAGCAGTTTTTGTTTTCAGAACAAATCTAATTTTTCGCGGGATTTTGTAATAAGTGTTTTATTTCAAGATTATATTTCTGAATTGTAAAAATTGTATTTCTATTATTTTTTTTTATATTTCTAGATTATGTCGTCAAGTTTCGGAACAGGGCGAACAAGGGTTAGAACAACCTTTGATCCTGATTTTGAACTTCCCCGACTCCAAAAATGGTTTCTGGAAAATCCTCATCCTACCCGGTCTCAGGTGAGCTTACATGTTCAATCTTTTTATTTGCTCATATTAGCTCTTTTTATCTCTATACAATGACGGTTGTTCCATTCAATAATAATAACACGTAAGAATTAGTTTTAATGTGTCTTTTTCTTATAAAATAATTTTTACAAGATGAAACTTTTTCTACAATGATTATAAAAATTATTTTCTTAAAAGGAAGTGAAGAACATACAACTTAATAACTTATTGAAGTTATTCAATAGAAAAATCTCATACACTACTCCTGTTTTCAAAACTGGGCTGCGAATAGTTTCCAAGTAGTACTTTATGATAGACCCTTTTGCTGTGTCCAGTAGCTACCATCAACATTAATAAAGACAAAAGGAAATTACGTTTTGGAAGAACCTTTTTTTAGCTTCCAGCAGAAGCTTTTATACTACAAAGAAAAGAGGAAAATGCATATGTATATAAAATAAATCATCACTTCCACACGAGTCCCTATGGTTAGACGAAGGATGTCTATTCAGTATTCAGTTTCCACCCAAGACTGTGACGTGTTGTAGTGGTGTATACTCTGCCCTTGGCGTAGCCCCAACCCTAAAGATGAATTCTGAGTACTTTTTTTTAGTCAGTCTGTTCATTAATGAATAAAACAAAAAAATTTCTGCTCACTTCTAAACAGAAAGTACTTGAGCAAAAAAGAACCGGTAATCTTAAAAACTGTTATACATTCAATTGAATTATTTAATAAACGTCCTTTATTCGGAGTTTCATTATTTCTTTATGCCTCTTTTCTTAAGATTAATATCCAGTAAAACACTCTTGAAATAATCAGTCAAGGGAAAATTTCTGTGAGAATCGAGAAACTATAATAATCGCTTTCCTTCTTAGTATTTAATCCTACATCTGCAAGAATTAAGGATTTTATTCCCAACTAGAAAGAAGAAAATTCTTATGTAAATACAAAAGGGAAGAAAAAGCTTTAATCTCTACTGCTAGAGTTGGGTGAATTAGCACGAATGTAATCAGCAAAGAGAGGAACAGTCCTTTTCTCTACTTATACGAATTCTAAATCCAGCTTAAAATTAGCAACAAAAGACAAGGGATTTCCATTTTTAAGTAGGAGTCGAAAAGGTGGATTAGCTTTTGAGGAAATTAATACTGGGAAAATGAAGGTCCCTTATTCTTTATGTACGAATAGAAACAAATATTTATGATATATGTTTTATCTTTATTCAGAGCTCTAAAACCTTTTTGTCAATAAAACAGAAAAAAAAAGAAATTGGACAGATATTCAAAGATCTTTCAATAAATTAAAAAAGGGTTCAATTGCAACTCAGTCCCATGCAGCTCAACTCCTTCTGACTTAACCCATTTCACCCCATATATATCTCAAGCTTCATTAAACCCAATTCTCATTTAATTCAACTCCGTTTAATTCAACTCCATTCAGCCCCACCCCATTTAACTCAACCCAACTCAACTTAATCCCCCTTAAAATCAACGCCATTTGACTCAACTCTGATACAATTCAACCTCTTATTCAAATCCATCCCACCCCCTCCTGTAATTTACCCCACCCCCTCCTCTTTCTCAGCCAACACATTGTAAGTCAACCCTTTCTGGTGCAATTCAACTCCAATTCAAGTAAATTGATTTTTTTTTTATTGTATTTAGTCCCTTGCAGGCTGTAGTTTCTGTACATTGTTATTTATATATGTATATTTTTTTTTTATAAATAAACCCTATCATTATTTAAAAAATTGAACCCTAAATAAGTCAACCATATAACTGAATAATATACGTATCTTTTGTCACAAGTGATAAAAGTACAACTGAATCCGACGAAACTGTCTTGATTCATTAGTTATTGGGCTAGGTAAATTTGATAAGGGTTGGCGTGTATTAATGCCTCCTGACCAGGGTCTTGAGGATGTAAGTTTTAAGCCGTTCGGAGGCACCTAAAATTGTTCTGCACACTTTCAGGCCCTTAACAAAATCCGCCCACTGACAACAATTTAGTTTTACATGAATATTTTATTATCAAATCGGCATTAACTAAATAAGGAAATATACTGGTAAGTGGCTCTGAGTCAAATTGATTGGAGTTTGGCTGTATGGGATTGAGTTGGATGAGTGTTAAGGTGCACGGTATTGAACTGAATTGGAGTTGAGTTATATGATTGTTGAGTAAAACATAGACTGAAATTTGCAGACGACTTGCCACTATCCACCTTTCAATTGGTCTCTTCCAAATCACAAGCACTCAAGCACACCCTTGAGGAGCTGCGGCATCAAGCAAGCGAGGCCAAACTTCAAATCAACACTGAAAAAAGTGTGGTCCTCCGAGTGAACTTTACAAAGCATATTCCGGAACAAATTGAATCTGAAGTTGATCTTAAAGCAGTGGAGTCAGCGAAAATTCTTGGGATCATAATCGACAATAACCTTGGCTGGAAATCCCAAACCTCCATATTGGTTCAAAGAGGCACCAGTCTTCTCAGAAAATTTGCCCGGCTACGAAGATTTGGACTATCCCCCCAAAACTTGACCAACCTCTATAAAACCTACGTTCGTCCTGCCCTGCAATATGGATGCCAGGTTTGGCACCCCGGACTCACCAAAGCTCAGGATCTTAAAATCGAGCGAATTCAAAAACGCTCATGCCGAATCATCCTTGGGCACGAATATAGATCATATGAGGAGAGTTCATATAACTCAACTCCAATTCAGTTCAATACCGTGCACCTTAACACTCATCCAACTCAATCCCATACAGCCAAACTCCAATCAATTTGACTCAGAGCCACTTACCAGTATATTTCCTTATTTAGTTAATGCCGATTTGATAATAAAATATTCATGTAAGTAAGTAAGCCTAAATACACTATCTGCCAGGCGACACGAGTTGTTCATGACCTTTGGAAGGTCCTGCCTGTCGTTGGATCTTTTTCGTAGTATCCTGCCAGAGTTTCAGGCAGTTCCTGAGAATCCACACCCCACCCGGGGGTCAAACTGGAGAAAAGAAAACTTTAAGCCACCTCCGGCTAATTGTAGTGTGCGATATGATCGTTCCTTTGTGCCATAATTTTTTAAACATTATAATAACATGTCACAGTAAGATCTTTTTTTTCTTTTTTTTTGAAATGCCAGTGCTATTCTTTTGGGTATTTTGGCGTAATAATAAACTTGATTGATTGATTGATTGAGTTGAAACTGGTGTTGAGTTGTAAGTTGGTTAAGTTGAACGGGTTAAGTTTAATGGGGATGAATTGAATTCCGATTAGTTAAATGCGATTGAGTTGAATAGGGATTGTGTTGAATATTTTGAATTCAACGGGGGTGATTTCAATGTGATCGAGTTAAAATGGTTGAATTGAATGAGGTTGAATTACGTGATTATCTGGAAAGAGTAAGAACTAAAAACGGAAAGATTCAGCTATTAAAAAAAAGAATAATTGCACAGCGTACCCCTCCCTCCTTAAAATATGTACAAACCCTTTACTTACATGAGATTGAAGCCTCTTAAAATAAGTTTTGATTTTAATACGTCATAGAATCCATATATATTATCTAATTTTTCTGTGACCGCATCATGTCACTGCTGGTACAGCCACAATAACATGTGCTACCCCATTGAGATTTTGTGAAATAAAAGTATTTTTAGGATATCTGGTGCCTTCGCAAGAGTGGTGCCTTCACAAGTGGTGCCTCAACACTTTATTTATATATGGGTGTACCTCATTGAGAGCAGTTATTGAATATGAATTCTCACGAACACGACAAGGACACTGTATAGGGTAGATAATTGCTTCACGGACAAACTTTCATTAATATTTTAAAGAAAGTTAAAGAGCATTCAGAGATCAACAAAAACGTCTCAGAAAATTACTGGAAGTTTCCGTTCACCTTCCTCAACTACTCATCTTTACATTTTGAAAGAGTGATTGTCCGGAAAGTTATCGTTTGCCCTATTATTACTACTGCTCCTACTAGGACCAATAACTCGCTGCAGCACTAAGCCAGGCGAGGCAAACACAGCTGCTTACGCTCCTCTTCCTCCCAATCTATTCAAAGCTTCACTCTTTCCCCTCCCAGGAAGTTCTAATTTCTTTTAAATCATTTCTTATGACCTCTTTCCCCCGAGTTCAGGGATTACGTGCTCTTTGTATGGTCCCAGAAGGAGGGTCAAAAATTACAATCTTTGGCAATCAGGATCAGCTACTCCAAATCTCTGAACTATCCTAAACATTTCGTGACCATGGAGGAAATTGAAGCAGGTATTTAACGAACTTGGACGAACTTTTTTTATTATCTGACCTGGTCTCCCAAAATTGGACAACATACAGAACGTGAGGAAGGTCAAATTGATTAAAAAGAAATGCAAGAATGCGTCGGTTGAAGTTCAAGTTCGTAGTATATTTGGATGTGTATGCAGCGACAATTCTGTGAGAACTGTGGTTTATCTGAAGTTGTCGAGTTTGAGAGAGAGAGTTGAACCCACTGAGAGGCCAATACATGTGATACTTTCAACTGGCTGAACCATAGAGAAACTAATCACAGATGGGACGGGGCTGCTTTTACGCCTGTTGAAAACGAGTACTTTACACCTCCCAGCGTTAAATTCAAGACCAAGGTTTGGGTATTCATCTTGCAGATCTTTGAAATACCAAAAAGTCGTTCAGTACTTTGGCTGTTACTAAGGATATCATCGTCATGTGACACAAGAGAAGCATTGACACCGCTGGAAATGCAGGAAAATGGACATTTTTTCGAGGGTTGCAATATACTATGCCGAAAACAGGCAAAACTATAAAGAAACCCTTCACTTGGATTTTGTGATGCAATGTATTGTCCTCTTTGGGGACGCTGCAGCACTTCAGGGGTCGTTATTGCTGTCATTGCAAATTGTGCTTTACAGAAGTATTAAAATTAGTGAATTGTGGGAATTTAAGATTACTTCTGACAAAAATTGAGCCGAGGGCTACTAAAAGTTTTGCAGAACACCAAGTTTATCCTTCCCAATAAGAGGATTTTGAGATTTTGAACTTGTTTGTATTACCTTGTATTTTGTATTATACTTGTTTTTATTTTGACTTTAGTAAGTAGTTTCATAATTTTAAACACCAATATTTCTAATTTGGATCTTTCTTTTCGTGTTTTATGAAAAAGTAGAAACATTGACACATATATATCTCCGTTTACTTGCCATTCAAGTTTAAAAATAATTAACTTCAGGGGGGGGGGGCGGGGTCTAGTAGTGTTGTTTCTTGAAAAGGGGTAGTAGACCAAATACGTTTAGGAGCCACTATTCTATAGGGATAATTTAACCCCTAATCCTTTTAATTTGGAGGAGTATATTTGCGCTGCATGTGCAAGATGAGTGCCGAGGGGATGATAACTCCCCTTTATCCTGCAGAAATGATAGTTTCTAAGGGAACCCTATAGCTTCTGAATATGATTGTAATCCTAAAGAAGTGAGGTTCGAGGGAGCGCCAGCCTCGCTAAAAAATCTACTCAGATACACTGAAAGCCATGTTGTTTGTCATCGATCACTATTTTTCCTAGTTTTATACCTTCCTCCATCTAGGGCAAGATGTCTCCCCAACCCGGAGATTGGCTCAAGGTCGACCATAGAAATATTGAAATAACAGTTGCCTTAAAAAGTATTATTTTTATTACTTTTTTTTACCAATCGTTATAAGACATTTGTTTTAAAGGACATGAAATCCAACCACCTGAGAAGTCAAAATATAACGATGATTTTTTTTTTTAATCCAAAATTTGTGCCAAGTCCAGCTCGTGAATTTAATCAGAACCTATTTTATTTCAGATTTTGGACTATGTTCAAGAGCTCAACTCCCTTGAGTCTCGACGCGGACGAAAACCATTGGACATGCCAAACATAGTTTATTGGTTTAAAAATGCTCGTGCCGCTCAAAAACGGAGTGAATCACGTGAAAATGAAGAATCGAAAAGCCTCAACGACCTAACTGACAACGACGAGGAGGAGCCTTTGAATGATTCAACCACAGATGACGACCTTCGAAAGGAAATAGTTGTTACTATAAAAGATGAATGTGATGAAAATGATAGAGTTTCTAGGGCTAGTAATGAATCAGAAATAGAAAGTGAATATGATGATTTTGATAATCATAATGAGAAAAAGACTACTGCAGCTACCGACGAAAGTCCCGAGAACTTGTCGTGTAAGGAAGAAAGAAGCTATCAATCAGAGTCAGGTTCCAGTTGGAGCCCACAAAAATATTCACAGGATCAACATAGTCAAATTATTGAACGATATTCAAATTTTCAAGTGCCTATCGGCCCACCTCCTTTAATAAGTACAGGAGGTCTGATGTATATGCCTCCGTACATTAATAGTTTTTCTCAAATGGGTCAAAATGCTTCTGGACTGTCTTGTTTATCAGAAGAAAGAAGGAAGCGTAACAGGACTTTTATTGACCCTGTTTCCGAGGTTCCATTGCTAGAACACTGGTTTTCAATTAACACCCATCCTGCTCATTCCATGGTTGTTCGGTTCACTGATGAGTTAAATAGGCAGCAATATAGACAAAAATTTCCAAAATTGGAGCCGAAAAATGTGCAATTTTGGTTCAAAAATAGAAGAGCTAAGTGTAAAAGATTGAAAACAGTTACAGAAATGGAATTTTAATTTATTATAGCACTGTATGGGCAGGCGCATATATTTCAATTAATTAGGGGGGTGGGGTAAAGCCAAAGAGCCTTAAAAACAGGCAAGTAATAATAGAACTATTCGGAGAATCGTAAAACTCTTTTTGTTTTGTAAGCAGCAGACATATCCCCCTCCACTCCCCCCATCAGTTGCGTGTGTTCCTATATGCGGATTATAAATCCTGTATGATAAACTGTAAGTTGAGCTGATTTCCTTCTCAATTAGTTTTTGATGTTATCATTTTAACCATTTTGTTGTAAAACTACTGCTGTGTGTTTGGCTTCTATTTTTGTTGCGTTAGACGTAACCTGGACTGATCTGTGGTAGAGAGGGTCTTATCATTGGTTAAATTATTTTAAATATGGTAAGGAAAGGGGTGTAAAGGGAAATGTTCAATTTTGAGGAATTAAATGATAGTTATGTCTATATAAGTGTCTTAGTACGCAAGATAGTAACAAAGGATAGGACAAGATAGGACAAAAATATTGATTAAAAATCGTTCATGAAGCTACGGGGGTGGGGCTTGTTATGCCAGAAAAAAAATGAAGCTTAATTTTTAGTATTAAAAGCTGACTTAAGTTTTATATGTGCAAAAAAATAATAATTTGCATTTTTTTGTGATGGATTTTGAATAAGCTGTGTCCCAGTATACTAGGATCACCGGTTTAATACTATGACCCCTGGGGAAAAAACAACAAATAAACACATATGCGTGACTCTCCTTTTGAGTTTTGAACCTCTGCAACTATGTTCTAAGATATATGTTGAAAAACTGAATTTCATTGTGTAATCTCTGCCAAAACGAAAATTTGCTTAGTGTAATAAATTTTGCAAGCAATTTTAAAATTTGTGAAATTTGCAATTTTGGAATCAGGCATAAAAATTGGATTCTTTTTTCGAAATCCTGTATTTTGGATATCCGGCTTGTATTTACAAGCAGTCAGTAGGAGCCGGAAGCATACATTACTTTGAAATTTTGAAATTCTTACCTTTTTTCTTAGTAAGATCTTACAAATTTTAAATCTACAAGTGAAAAACGAAAATGTATGTTTGGAAAAGGTTACCCAGACCAGAATATCGAGATACTTTTAGAACCTAGACAATACAACAACTAGTTGTTGTTTTTTCTCTCTCTCTTTGAAACCAGTAATAGTTTTGCAACTATTAAAGAAGAATGAAGACAAATAGGGGTGATGGGAGTTAACCTCAAGGCCCAACATGCTTGTTTGTCTGCGCTTCAGGTTGAGTACTTAATTTTATGAACGATTTATGTAGAGGTAGCACTGGGACCTGCCTGATCTACCTGAAATATCAGGAATTTTCAGGTATTTTTTTCGTAGTTTCCGTGTAGTTTGCCTATTTTATCGCTTCCAAAAGAACTTTGCGAATTCACTTGTTTGTTGATGGTATATATTCGTGATATAAAGTTTAATATCGAAGGTATATGGAACCTAAGATTTATTATCTTATTTTTTTTTAGTGTTATTTATTTTTTTGTATTTATGGTTTATGTGTTCAATGTTCATTTTATAGAGTTATATTCTCGAAAAGAACCGAATTTTAATTGTTGTTTCAAAAATAAACATGATTGTCTTTTCTGCACTTTTTAGTTCTTTTTTTTTTTTACAGTCTAAAAATCAAATAACTTCAAATAAATTGATGGTCTAGGGTCCCGCTACAGCAAAACAAAATACGGTAGTAAAAGTTGAAGCCCAGTTCAAAGAGCAAGGGTAACTCACATAAGTGGTAATTTATATAAGTTACTCATACTTTTTGGCCTAGTTAGACATAATAGTTACTCATAGTACCGTTAACCAGTGGCACGGTTTGGGGGGCAAGGTTGCAGCTGCCCCCTAATAATTTGGTGAAAAAATATTATATAGCCTATACCCCTTAACGCATTTGATGTGGACTCCTCTTTCCCGCCTCCCCCAATAAAAATGCCGGAGCACGCCCCTGCTGTTAACCACTGTATTCCAGCCAGACTTCCAAGCACAGTTTATAGAATTAGCAGTATGATCATACCCTATCTCACCCATTATAAAAACCCGGACCAAGGTGCGAGTGCTCCAGAGAACGCTTTTGCAGATATAAACATAAGCGGCATTAGATCTTTTCACGGGTAGACAAGTCAGGTTTCTCTTGGACACGAAACAAGTGGAAACCCGCTATTACGAATAATGCACTTTGTAACCATTTCTCATTGATTGACGGAAACAGACTAACCCGCTAATGTAGAAATAAGTGGGAGGAGCTTTTTGTTCGTACCGAGAATGAAGACCAGAAATGATCTGCGATAAACTTACTGGATAATTCTATAAACTGTGCTTCCAAGTCACCATGGCTCTTATATTTTTCGTTTGATGCTCATTGCCCTCTGGTACTATAAGCTGAATATATTCAGTATTATGCAATTAAATAACAAAATGTTAGAACTTACAGGTCATCCGAGATGACTCTAAAACCTAAAAGTGTTGGGAAAAAAACAATTTCTCAACCCAGTTGACTACCACTAATCCACTAAAAAATGATTTGATAGAAGAATTTGAAGGGTTATTTGCAGCTAGTATAGTAAACGTGCAACAGAAGTTACATTGTTCTTTTGAGTGTAGGCAACCAGTTTCATGATGAAAATTTTTATTTCTGAAGAATTTGGCTTTGTAAAAAGTTATAGGCTAATTTTTTCAGTACCACCACGGCACTGTCAATTGAGCTTTGAAAGAAAAACTTGTCTTCGCCCTCTTGTGATATTAAATTAAAAAACAAGTTTTTTCGACTGAAAGTCAGGAGCTACATTAAAACTTAAAGCAAACATAAATTATTCTGTATATGAGGGGAGCTGCCCCCTCCTCAATACCTTGCTCTTCACATCATTGTTTCTAGTACTTTAAAAACGATTCTTATTCTAATTGAATGGCCCTTGTGTTTCAGGAGTCGTTTATTTCTGAAATACTTAGCTATATAAACAGTTATAATTTTCTCAGTATTACCACGGTACTGTCAATCAAGCTCTGGATTTAAATTCCTTCTTCGCCCTCTGTTACTATTAAATAAAAAAACAAGTTTTTTAAACTGAAAGTAAGGAGCGACATTAAAACTTAAAACGAACAGAAATTATTCCCTATATGAAAGGGGCTTTTCCGTCCTCAACGCCGCACTCTTTACACTAAAGTTTTTTTTTGTTTAAAAAAATAAATTTGTAAGAAAGAGTCTAACTTTAGCGTAAAGCGCGAGGCGTTGAGGAGGCGACAGTCCCTTTCATAAACAGAATAATTTCTGTTTGTTTTGAGTTTTAATGTCGCCCCTTACTTTCAGTTTAAAAAACTTGTTTTTTTTATTTAATTTCTTATCGTTTTTTAGTTAATGCAGCTTTTATTTTGGCTCGCCGTCATTGAATAAGTAAACAAAATTTGCATAAAAATTTTACTTTTCTTTTGCTAAATGGCTGTCTCTAAATTTGGTTCTGACGTAATTTACAAATTAACTTACGTAACGAACTTCTATATTCGTATATTTTTCTTCTGGAAAAAAATACAAAGTTGCAGATTTTTGCAGATATGAGCTTGAAACCTATGTTATAGAGTTTTCTGATACGCTGAATCTGACAGTGATTTTCATTAAATTTTTTTCACTTTTAGGGGATGTTTCCCCCTCTTTAAAAAATCAGGTAAGTTTTCTCAGGCTCGTAGCCTTTGATGAGTAATACTAAACTTAACAAAATTTATATATTTAGAATCAGCATTATAAGCCCATTCTTTTGATACATTTATTGACATGAAAGTTCCGTTTTTAAAAGTTTCACTTACTATTGAGCCGTATCGCTTGTTTTTTTTTTATTGTTTTTTTTTATTACGTATATGTTATTACGTATATGATGGGGTTCTCCCTTAGTCAATACCACGCTCTTTACGTTAAAAGTTAAAAAAATTTTAATTCACACACCCCTGAATCACAAAGGCCGTTTAATTATAATAGATAGCTCTTTTGAAAGCACTAGAAAAAACTGTAGCGTAAAGAGCGAGGTAATGACTTGGGGGAGACCACCCTCATATACGTAATTATTTCTGTTCATTTTAAGTTCTAATGTTGCTTCTTACTTTCAGTTGAAAAAACTTGTTTTTTTAAATTTAATTTCTGATCGTTTTTTAAATAATGCTTGGAAATCCGGCGCCCCCTTCATAGAAATGTCCCTTACCCCAAAGAAACATCCTCCACGGAAAGATTCTCCTGAGTAACCCCTTCTTCCAGCCCCCCAACCCCCCCCCACCAAAAAAAAATTCTTCCTGAAAATGTCTGTATACTTCCCAATAACCAATACAATATGCAAGCAATGGACAAAGTTCACAACTTGCAGCCCTTCCCCTGGGAACTTTGGGGGATTAAGTCATCGTAAAAGACATATTTATTAGATTTTCGACTATGCTAAACACAATGGCTATCTCAAAATTTTAATTGAGTGACTTTGAGAAAAAATGAGCGTGGGAGGGGGCCTAGTTGCCCTCCATTTTTTTTTGTCACTTAAAAAGGGCACTAGAACTTTTAATTTCCGTTCCAATGAGCCCTCTTACGATATTATACCACCACTGGGTCAATACGATTACCCCTGGAAAAAAAAAAAAAAAAAAAAAAAACAAATAAACACGCACCCGTGATCTTTCTTCTGGCAAAAAATGCAAAAATCCACATTTTTGTAGATAGGAGCTTGAAACCTCTACAGTGGGGTTCTCTGATATGCTGAATATGATGGTGTGAATTTCATTAAGGTTCTATAACTTTTAGGGGATCTTTCCCCCTTTTTTCGAAAATCAGCCAAATTTTCTCAGGCGCGTAACTTTTGATGGGTATAATTAAACTTGATGAAACTTATATATTTGAAATCAAAATTAAAGTCTGATTCCTTTGATGTATCTATTGGTACCAAAATTCCGGTTTTTAGAGTTTTGGTTACCATTGAGCCGGGTCGCTCCTTACTTACAGTTCGTTACCACGAACTGTTTGATAAACTAAATAATTAGTCATTCTCCAGCTGTACAATAGTTCTAAGAATATTTAAAAAAAGACAAAAAATTAGGACAGTCTTGCAGCTCTAAAAATTAAAACAGAGGCTGTTAAGTGATCTGAAGTTGTTCGATGATAATAATTGCTTTATCAGAAAGTCATAGAACAATATGAAAAAATAATCTTCAAGCATACAACTCGGGATACTTGTGATGCTCTCGGATAATGATTGTAATGGTCTTGGATAAATATAATTTGTACCTTCTTTGAGAAGAATCTAAACGTAAAAATTATAGTGAGAATAAAATAATGTTTGTTTAATGACAAACATTTGCCCTAATGTATGTAGGAGAACCACCTCCAAAAGGGGGAACATGCCCAAAAAGGCAAGTAATCTTAATGAAGTTGAAACTATTAGAATCGGCTTAGTATAGATCTTTACCGTAGTGGTTTCAAGCTCCTATCTCCAAAACTGTGAAATTTTTCATTTTCTTCTGAGAAGAAAGATTACAGATACATGTTTATGTGTCTATTGTTCGTTTTTTTCCTTGGGTCGATTGTATCGAATCAATGGCCCTAGATAATCCACTTGAGGAGTGGCGCCCCTTGAGGAAATTATAGCCTAGTAAACGACACAGCATTCGCACGGGATTCTGACTAATGGACAATTCTTCTGGGCTTGGTATGTTTTGATGGGCGTCTTTGGGTTGAAAAACCGCTTCCTAGCTAATTTATCTATTATGGGTTGCCTCCGCGTAGTAGCATAATATTTGTAGGCATGAATATATAATGAGTCGGAGGTAATAGGCTTGAGACTGTCTGTGCAGGATTTCGACTCTTGTTGATAGAAGAGCATCGCCAAGTGCTGAACACCATGTTATGACCAAGATGGGCCCAGGATTGCACAAAACCTCCAGTCATGGAGGTCCCAGGGACTTCTTGCTGTCCGGTTCTAAGCCGGCTTAAGCACTTCGGTGTGACTTGAGAAGATATGTGATCCCCGTCCTACACTGGTATCCGGGATCATTGCTTTTCCTGAGGCGAAAATAATTTCAATGATTTAAAAAACATGAAAATTGGAACTTTAAATGTTACACCGTTAAAAAATGACCATCGTATCGACTTTTTGATTGACGAATTCAGACGATTTGAACTGGATTTATTAGAAATTTCGGAAACTCATATCCCAGGGGTAGGAAGCATGAAATTAGGTGATATAGAATTTGTTTACTCAGACAGTAAGGATGGGATATATAGACAGGGAGTAGGGCTAATAATGGATAGGGAAGCTGCTTAGTCTAGTTTAGGCTGGGAAGGTATTAATAATAGAATACTAATCGTTCATTTTATGACTAGAAACCTGAGAGTATCAGTTATAGAAATATACTCCCATATAGAACCGACTGACGGAGATACTAGTGACTCAGATTAATTTTACTTACAGTTACACGAGCAAATAGATAGGGTCCCAGGTAGAGATATGATGTTTTTACTGGGAGATTTTAACGCCCAGGTCGGTAGAAATAGGGATAGATGGTATCCTAGCCTAGGTAAATTTGGTGTAGGAAAAGAAAACAGTAATGGATACAGACTTTTGCAATTTTGTAGGTATAACAATCTAGTTATAACCAATACGGTGTTTGGTCATAAAATGGCTCATAAGTTAACATAGTATTCACGTGATGGTAAGACAGCAAACCTTATTGATTATGTTATAGTAAACCGAAGACTGGCAGGATCAATACAAGGTACTTGGGTATATAGGAGTGCTGTTATTGATGTTGAAAGTAAAGATCACCATGTCAAGGGTTAATTTAAAGCTGAAATATCGGAAAGGTAACTACTTCCCGGGAAGTTATGATGTTGGTAGACTCCAAGATGAGAATTTGAGAGAAACTTTCCAGGAACAGTTGAATACTAAACTTGAAAGTTTAAAATTTGATAATGTGGAAGATGGTTGGAATAATTTTAGAAAAATAATTTGTGAAGTTGCTGAAGGTGTATTAGGGAAGAAAGCTAGCACTGCAGCTACGAATATTAGTGAAAAAGCTTTATGTTTAATAGAAAGGAGAAAGGACTTGTACAAGAATTATCTGAGTGATAGATCGTATGAAAACAAAAAGAAATGTAAAGAGAGTGGAGAAAGCATTCAAATATGAACTAAGGAGGTGTGAAGTGGAGGCCATGGATAAAATTGCCCAGGACCTGGAAGATGTAGCTAGACGGCATAATAGTAAAATATTGTACTTGCACGTTAACAAATTGAGAGGGAGTAGTCTATCCGGACTTGTCGCAGTTAAAGATAGGAATGGGGTCACAATTAGCGATAAGGAAAAAACTAAAGAGAGATGGGCCGAACCTTTTGAGAATTTGCTTAACCAAGATAGAGTTGCAGGAAAAAACATAGAGGAAAATGAAAAAGTTTGTGATACCTTGGATTTGAAGGAAGATTTGTTTTGTGAGGAGGAATTAGAAACAGTACTAGACTTGGCCCAGTTAAAGATAGGAATGGGGTCGCAATTAGCGATAAGGAAAAAACTAAAGAGAGATGGGCCGAACCTTTTGAGAATTTGCTTAACCGAGATAGAGTTGCAGGAAAAAACATAGAGGAAAATGAAAAAGTTTGTGATACCTTGGATTTGAAGGAAGATTCGTTTTGTGAGGAGGAATTAGAAACAGTACTAAAAGGATTAAAGAATAATAAGGCTCCAGGTGCTGATAGGGTGGTAAATGAGTTTCTTAAATATGGTGGCTCTGAGGATAGAAATAAGTTACTGGAGATTATGAATATGATTTTTGAAAACGAGGAAGTACCTAACGATTTTCGGAAAACCCTAATTAAGCCACTTTATAAGAAAGGTGATAAAAGTGAGTGTGGTAATTATCGAGGCATTAGTCTGGTCTCTGTAGGTAGTAAATTACTTAGTAATATGATACTTTTTAGACTGAGATATGCCGTAGACAAAGTTTTAAGAGAAGAGCAGTGCGGTTTTAGAAAAGGTAGAGGATGTGTCGACCAAATTTTCACTTTTAGGCTAATAATTGAGAAGTGCCTGAGTTTTCAAACACCTTTGTTCCTGAGTTTTATAAATTATGAGCAAGCGTTTGATTCTGTTGATAAAAGAGCTTTAGTTAAGGTTTTATCCTTGTATGGTATACCAGACAAATACATTAAAGTGATTAGTGCTATGTACGAGAATAACACTGCTGCGATTAAGGTAGGAAATGAGGTTAGAAGCTGGTTTTGTATTAGATCAGGAGTTAAGCAGGGTTTTGTTCTATCCCCCTTTATATGGATTATTTTGATGGACTTTGTTTTAATGAGCACAGGAAAGGCAATGGGAGACCACGGAATAAAATGGGGAGGGAAAATTCTCCTGGACTTGGATTATGCTGATGATTTAAGCATCCTAGATGAAAGTGTGAGCAAAATGAATGAAGTTTTAGAGGTTTTGCGAGTTCAGGGGGCTAGAATTGGTTTGAAAATTAATAATAGGAAGACTAAGTCACTAAGGCTAGGAATAAGTGAAGATGAAAAGGTGACGTTGGAGAATGAAAAGATTGATCAGATGGGCAGCTTCACTTACCTTGTTAGTATTATTAGTAAAGATGTTGGGAGCAGTGAAGATGTTAAAAATAGAATAACCAAGGCTCAGGGTGTTTATTCACAGTTAAAAAAAAGTCTGGAAGAATAGGAAGATAAGTCTGCAAACTAAGATTAGAATATTAGAAGCTACAGTGAGGACAGTGGTCAAATATGGCTCTGAAGCGTGGACCCTCCGAAAAACGATTGAAGAGTTGTTAGATGTTTCCCAGAGAAATGGTTTAAGGATTGTTCTGGGTACCCGGTTGACTGACCGTATGCCAACCAATATGCTATATGGAAAACGCGGTTCAATACCGCCCACTCGAGCTATAATGAAAGAAATGTTGAAGTGGCTAGAGCACATTGTGCGGATGAAGGATGACAGATTGAAGATTGTACTTTTCGGCCAACCATCTAGGGCTAAATGGAAAGCAGGACGTCCCCGTCTGGGGTGGGAGGACGTCATAAAGAAAGATTTAAAGGAAATGGGAACTTCGTGGGTGGGTGTAAAAAGGGAGGCTTTGAATAGATTGGGTGGAGGAAGACCGTGCGTAGCTGTGTTGGCCTTAGGCGGCTTGGTGCAGTGGTGAGTTGTTAGTAGTAATAGTAGTAGTAGTAGTAATCGGAAGAGGGCCTATACGAACAGAAAATAATTTGTTAGTGCCTTTTTTGATTGAATAAAAGATTGTGCCAAGGGAAAATGGCGCTTTGTGCCATTTTGTGGTACATAACTACAATTTCACCCCGAAGAGGACCAAATTGCTATTCGTTGGAAATTCTTAGATAGTCGATCAATTTAAAATTATCAAAAAACCATATAGCGAGCTTCCCAATTGCAGAGGAAATAATACCGCACGGTGGAGCCATCAATCCTGAAAAGTCATGTAGTCCTTACAAGATAATGGTGAATATAGACATTTGTTTTTATGTTTGATATAACTAATTTGATTCGCTTGATTTTTCATAAAATTTTCTTCAATGATGTAATATTAGTCTCTTTTTGTCGAAATTAGTCTCCAATCTCTTTATTCGTGAAAAATGTTTTCGGACCAAGCTTTTATGGGTGCTACTGGGGGATTGCTCCGCTTTTATTAAAAAGTTTTGTGCAATATTTAGGTTTACATTATTGGGCCTACCGAAAAAATAATGGAGAGGTTGGGGTGGGGGCATCATGAGTACCATTGGGAAATTTCCCAGGAGGAGTGCAAGTGCTACCAGGACCTGAAATTCAAAAGGGTATATATCTCTCTTTCCTATTTATTTACATTCTTTAATGTCTTCTTGCCTCACATTGACCGCCTGGTCCCCCTACCGGTGTCCCGGGTAGGCAACTTCATCAAAAAGATATGATTAAAGAATTCACATCGAAAACCAAATACATCTCGAAAGAATTCATAAATTTCGTCCCAAAGAAATAGTTCATCTCGAAGCCCTCTAAAATGAAAAAATTCATAGAAATGCTGATCATAAAATCATTTTTTTGAATTTCAGACCATTCCTCCTTCCTATTTATTTCGAGAAGTGCGCTTTTTCAGGGATGATAGTCATATCATACTTGAGGCCTCAGAATCCAAACAGCAGGGGGCTGAGAGAGCTAGAGAGAGTGAGAGAGTGAGAGAGAGAGAGAGAGAGAGAGAGAGAGAGAGAGAGAGAGAGAGAGAGAGAGAGAGAGAGAGAGAGAGAGAGAGAAAGAAAGAGAGAGAGAGAGAGAAAAAGAAAGAGAGGGAGAGAGCAAGAGAGAGAGAGAGAAAGAAAGAAAGAGTAGTAGTAGTAGTAGTAGTAGTAGTAGCATTCCTCACGTTTAGAAGAGGCTGTTTTGAATCAAACAGTTCGAAGTAATAAGCGGTTAGTGAAGAGCGACACTTGTGAACAGAAACTCAAGTTCCAAAAACCTTTGTCCCAAGTACAAAAAAAGTTTTGATTAAGACAAGCAAAAACAAAATGTATTCTATATGCCGATTTTAAACGTGTAAAATGTACTATTTTTTTGGTTCCTCATTAAAATATTATTAGAAAATAAAAACGCGAAAATTTTAGAAATAAGAATTAAACTTATATAAAGGATGACGATGAAGAAGAGGTATCCCCCCTCATATATGGAAAAATTTCTGTGAGTCTTTGGCTTTAATGTCGATTTTTACTTTCGTTGACAAAAATTTTTTTTTTAGTTAATGTTATTATTAGCAGTAAGTATAGCAGTAAGCCCTTCAGTAAGCCCTTCTATTTATGATCTGTTTCGAAAAATACGGTACTTTTAATCCCATTCACAATGTCTTTGTCTTAGAACATTAGTTCTTGAAATATTACTGAAAAAAAAATCAAATTTTGGTGCAAAGAGTGGAGAGGGGCTAGAGGCTCTAGCCTCCTTCTATACTGGATCATCTCTGTTCGCTTCAAGTTTTAAAGTCACATTTTTAAGTTTTAATGTTATATTTAATTCTTTATATATTTATTTTTGTTTCATGTTAATACCATACCCGGAGTTACCCCGAATATGACGTGCTAAAATGCCCCGTCATTCCCCCTCTTCATGCTAAAGTTTGGCTTTGAACACATTTAAGTATTCATCCAATCCAGCCAAAGCACCTCTAATTGCAAGCTTGAAAATTTTGGCTAGAAAAGATTTTTTGAGGTCGTTGGTGCCCTCTTCCTCCCCTTAAGAAATCTCTGGTCTCTAATCTAAAACGTGGCGTGTAATTATGCAGCACTCTATTACCAATATTTTTATTAGATAAAATTTCTGCAATAACCGCTTCTATAAAAAGTATGTTTTGAGAAAAGTATATTGTACAATGGACCAGTTGGGTCTCTGAGACTGAGAAGCTGCGTAAATGCCCTTATAGAAGTTTAAAATTGTTGCCTGATAACAATTTAGCCGTTTTTGTGCCAAAATTTTTGTTTTGCTCGACAAAATATCAGAAATCAGAACTTTGCTGTGGTGTGACCACTTTTGTTACTTAACTAGAATACTGATCTTAAGATTTTTGATCAAATAAGCTCATTGTGTTATTTTTGGATTTTGGTTTTATTTTTTAAAGCATCAGCTTTTGAAGAATTAAATTTTTCCTATAGCTTATGACAAAAAACAACATCTTATGACGGGGAAAACGTTAGCCTTGTAGAACCTAAGAGCTTAAAAATTTCCAAAGAAGGGGGGCTTAAACAATCTCTAGAATAAAGACATTATTACTAAGTTTTCCAAATTCTCAGGTGTTTTATTTTGTACCTAATTATTTGCTGTGTTTTTTTTATCATCCGGGCCACGTCTTATACTACCCCCACGTCTGATAAAGTTTCTGAGCACATACGTGGCAGCATGAGTCTACCAATTATATTACAAATTTGGCTTTTAGGTTCAAGTTGTCATAGCTTGTAAAATAAAATATAAGGGAAATATAAATAAAATCATTATTCCAAAGAAGTTTGTGATAATTGTGTAATGGAATATCCCTAAGTAGTGTTACATCAATAAATAAAATCTGTTCTTAATCAGGCCTTTCTAATAAACTTTCAGAAATCCCCTAAATATCTTTCTTCATTCAGTTCATTGATCCCCTAGAGACTTAGGATTAATCCATGATTTATATCACCATTAAGTTTATTGCCTTTGCTGGAGCAAAGGCAATTTCGACTTAACTCTAAAATCCCCTAACTGGCGGATTAGAAAGTTCCACGGGTCCAAATCCGGATGCAGCGGACTTTCCAAACTATAACCATAATTCAAAGAGATAGAGACTCAGACTTAAATACCATCCTTTATTTGCTAGCTTCCTTGGAAACTGTCGTTTAGATTAGCTTAGAGCTTAATGTGGCCAATAAATATACAACAAAAGATGACAATGTCTTGAAAAAAATGAGCTGATATGCCCTCAAAGAAAATTTTAAGACAAGCTTCTTTTGTAAAGATAAAAGCATTTCTTGGGACTGTTTAATTTCTCCTAAAATCTTAAGTTTTGGGAACGATAATTATATTTGAAAAGAAGAAAATAAGGGGTTAATGTCGTGCCGTAAGCCATACTTATTTCATATGCCCAAGAAGTCTTTCACCAAAATCGATTCTTCCATACCCGGGCTGGTGCTCATGGAAATCAGAAATCGAGGTAGCTCTTTGCTAACATCGTGACATAAGGACATTTAATGTTAGAATGATAGTAAACTCATTCTCTTCCTGAACCAAATCCAACAAATAAAAGAGGTTATGATAAGATTTATTTAAAAAAATGTGAATCATAAATTCAGATAGGTCGAACCCGCACTTTCGAGTAATGAACACAAACATAAACAAACAAAACAATTAGCACTCACAGGGTTAAAAGGGAATAAACCAAATAAAAACACAAGGAAAAATTCACTCTTGTGACTAAAAAAACACAAAATAAGTAAAAAATTAGAGGCTATAAAAAGAAAACTAAAAAATTGCTAAATAAACTTAAAAAACTGTAAGGTAAAAGGAGAGTGGGGGGTAGGAGGTTCAGTTATTCAACATTTCAACTATGTACAGGAAGTAAGTTCTTCTATATCTTTTCGTAAAACATTGGAGGAAAGACAGTGACATATGGTAATAGAGAGGAAAAGCACAATTATTCTAATTAAATATGGGTCAACTTGAAATTAATTGAAAAGTGTTTCTACAAATGAATTGTGGCTAATTAAAGAAATAAGCCGTTTGTAAGTCCACTGCTATAATTTTGATTCAGGTATTGAGGATTTCTAAAGCTTATAAAGAAAAGTAAAGAGTCATATCAAACTGAAGACAAGCAGAAATAAATTCTGATACAAATCGAAACATAAAACGACCGGAAATTACTATCAAATAATGAATGAAATCCGAAACGAACAAATTAAAAAAATACTCATGCCAAACATAAGGAAAATAGAGAATCATAAGGACGAATAAATAGATCCTAAAACTATTAAAACTTGAATTGAATACTCAATTCAAACCTAAAATGAATAAATATTACTGCAAACTGGGGCTTTGCACCTGCCGACCCTTCACCTCTCCTAACCGTAAAAAAAATCTGAAGTCTACTGTTTCATATACATTCTATGGAAAACGATAAGTATTTTGAACACTGTATTTTCCAAAATATCAACGAAAAGTAAAAAACAAATTACTATATTTATCAAGATAACTGGAAAGAACTAATGAACATAAACTTATATATAATGATATCAACTCCTGGAAACCACAAAAAATTCAAGATTTTAATCAAGCCTAATTTTTCTTATTTTTCATGTTTAGAAATATAAAAAGTGTTTATAATATATATATTTAAATAGTTTATAACATATTTATTATATATTTATAAATATAATTATAATATATTTATGACAAATTTTGGCCAAACTCTTGTTTGTTGTAATTTTTGTTCATTTTAAGTTTGACTTTAGTGTTCAATTTGATTTTGACTCATTTTTAGGACTTATTTATTCATCTCTATGAATATCTAACATCTCTGTTAATGATATGATTATTTAACTTACTTTCTGTTTATTTTGGGTTTCGCTTATTCTTTGATAGTAAATTCGGGTTCATTTAAACTTGAGTTTCTATAGGACTTCATTTCTGCTCGTCTTAAGTTTGATATATCTCTTTACTTTTATTTCAAACGCTTCTAAATTTGAAAGTATTTTTTAATTAATTTTTTTTTGTTTCTGATTGCAAAGGTTTTATTAAAGGTTAATATAACTAATATTTCTCCGAATTTTCTGGTTTTCCGCTTAAAAATTAAGATGTCCGATTCTAATTTAAATTTTACTTTGCTTAATATGATCTCAGCGTCGGCTGTTATTTCTAAGGGGAGGGATTTGAATACAGAAGGAGAAGACCAAACGTCCTATTTCTACTAATTTCAGGGGGGTCAAGATCACAGCCAATCAGAGGACTAGAATACTGCCAGTACAAGATCATATGCCTATTTCTAGGCCAATCAGAGGGCTACACTACGACCGGTACAAGACCACACGCTCATTGAATCCGACCTGGTGTTACATCAGACTAGTTTTCTGTGAGCTATTAGCTTGAATTTTACGTAATTTCTTTGTCGAAATAAACCTACGTATTATCTGTTATGTCACAATGCGCAACTAATATAAGGAAGGAAACAGAGTGAGACCTTGTGACTTGACCTAGCTTTACTTCTCGACTGTGTTCTGTATAATACACAAGTACCATTTAAGCAGTGTTATCAATATAAAATATGCTTTAGCATTCTATTATACTAAAAAGTTAATACTAATAATGATGTAGATGCCAAGAAAAGAATTTTAATAAAGATATTCCGAACAATCCTTAGAAATGAAACGTTGAATTGTTCTTTGTCCCTAAGTAATGTGCGAACTTAAGACGAGTTAAGAAGGCCATTTTGAAAAATTAGCTAGTGGAAATATTAAACAATACAGGCGAATTATGAAAACTAATATTTTTTGGATTGTGGGGTGGGGGGGGGGTTGGGGAATGATCCTATTATATTTTCTGAAATGCTTGCATTTTAAGTTTTCCACTAAATCTACCGAATTACATATGTAAGATTTTGGGGAATAAAGCAAAGGTTTGAAGGCTGTACATAACCACTTTCCAATATTGGAAGTATGGGGCTTTCGAAGATGCTGCAATTGGCCTTAAGGGAATACCTTGCTTATGTAATTTCGGTAAATCGTAAAACTTTGGGCAAAAGCTACCTCGGGCGAGAAATTTATTATACAATTGTGGGGTTGTTATACCATTTGTTTTAGATTCTTTACTTCGGTTAGGATTTTATTCGCAAACTTATCAGTATGGTCGTGAGTCATGGAAGTATATGTATTTGTGTTTTTTAAGTGTGAATAAATTTTGTTGTCGTAATCTATCGTATCCATGACTACAAGTGAATTTCCTTGTCTGCTTTTTGTTATTATAATTGAATGGCCTTTGCGAAGATTAGACGAATTTTTATGTCGTGCGAAATTTCTGGCGTCAAATTAGTATGAGACGTAACTTTTTTTTGGCTGTCGGAAAGTGTATTAATAAAACAAGACCTCACTTCATATGGGTTAAAAATGGATATGTAGTGTTTATGCAAAGAATATTCTAAAGAGGAAACTATATCTGCCACAGGAACTTGTTTTGATGGAAAAGAGAATTTTGGACCTTTTTCAAGAGTTTGGATTTCCTTAGATTCAAGAGCTCTAGAGGATTTTTTTTTTGTCCTTAATAGAGACCCTCCCACACAAATAGGATAATTTGATTGCGAGGGCAACACTTTGGTTTTTGTCATGTTTGTTTCGCTTTGTCGATGGTCATAGTTTAATATATACTTTCTAGTACCACTTCATAGTAAGATTCGGGGGTTGAGTTGGAGTAAGATCCTCCCACAATGACTTACTGTTTACTGTTAAAGTACCGAGGACAGTGAAAATAAACTCTGTTGTTCGAATGGGTAAATGTGATGCTTGAATTGAGTATGCTAATGGGTTATTGAATTGGCTTTTAGCTATCCTTGGAAAAGTAACATTGTCTTTAAGGGTACCCCCTACCCTCCAACTTTTTCTCAAAATGACATGAAATATGCTTACGGCTGTATCAATCATATCCTTTTCTTCCTCAAAGCCACGACGTGGTTTCTCTTGTGGTACGTTATGGCCGAATGTTGATACCACACGGCTGTACCATTTGAGAACTAAAGTTGAATCAGACAACAACATAGAAGATTATAACTAGCATCAAAGTGTAGAGTAAGAAATATCTTTGTATTGTGAGTGCACTATTTGTAATGGCCGCTATCTTGACTTCAGTAATTCGTATGAGAGTAATGCAGAAAATTTAGAAATCATGGAAAATGAAAAAAAAGAGGACAATCTGCGTGAAATGAGAAGAAGAATCCTTGATGAAATGGTGAGAAAAAGGGTTGGGTCGTAAGTTTTTTTAATGGAAGAGTGATCAATATCACAAGAAGCAATACAGACAATGGACATCCTCTCAATTACAAAGGAGATCAGGAGCGGAAGAAAGCTCTTACAAAAGGGGGGTGGATATAGCAGAAAAGAAAGATACAAAGAAGAAACAAAGACAAGATTGATATCTCTACAGAGGGCACTATCAAGAGATAACACGATGAATTATTTTATGATGCAGATTCAGAACATCTAAAGTTGTTCAACAATGTTAATAATGTATAATAATGTACGAAGCATATTTTTAAATTAATATTCTAAATTTCATTACTTCATTAAAAATACACTATACATACTTTGTTATATTTCCATTATTTTTAGAGTACGCTAGCACCAGGGTTGCCAGAAAGTCAAACAAAAAACAAGGCCGAGCCTTTGAAAAAAAGCCAAAATATGCCCGAGCCTTTGAAAACCAAGACTGCCATCATGGTCAGTTCATAAATTTCTAAAATTGCCCAAATTTGTGTGCTTCTCAACAATTTTCCGTGCTAAAGTCAAATAAAAATTTTGCGCGTGTCGCGGCTTGCGCCGCGACACGAGCATGGCCCGATAAGTGTAGTTGGATTAGTTCTAAATCAGTTTTTTTGTCCGGTTATTTCAAACTTAGCACCAATCGATACAAAAGCGGCAAAAAGGTGGTCCTGGTTAAATAAAACTTTGCACAAATATCTCAAAACAAATACGGAAAAATGCGGTCCAAACTTTTTGTTAATTCCTTAACCTTTTTGAGAATCCTCATCATTTCGTCAGTGACAAAATTAAAAAATTGTATTACGAAAGTGCTACAAATTGAAGCACGTGCTACAGTGCTACATATGATGAAATAGTGCTAAAACAGTTCTTCTGTGCTAAAGTCAGAAAAAGTTTTGCCCCTAATCTAATTCTACTTTTACCTTGCTTGTTTACCCTTTGTTCATCCGGCTGCACTTTCACGGAAGAACAACGATTTATGTGATCCACCAAAATTCATCTGTTTTTAGCTGAAGTTTTGTGCATCATAATGGTTAAACAGCTGTGAACTCTTTTTATTAACTTTTAAAATTTAATATGACTCATTCCAATGAATACGCTAGTAACAACCACAAGCCGAAGACATACAATATCTTTAGTTTATTATCGCATAAAAATTTGATAACTTTATGATTAAAGTCAGGCCTCAAAAAAAAAACGTGAGAACGGGGCTAATACAAAAGCCTTCTTAATCCCAAGATGAAATAATACATACAGATAAAAAACAAAAACAAGAAAGAAAGGCACTTAGACCCATAAGGCACTAAAGGATTTAAGACTCAAAGGAGGCTAGGATATTATCTAGGTCGACTAGACTGGTAATTTGGTTAAGACTTATTGTGTTCAGCCCATGTATAACCCAACTCCTGACTAGAATTAAAATAACTAATTATTTTACAAATGACGAACAGAAATTAGTGATGAGCAGGGCTGAGGCAATATGGAAGACATTCTAGCCAAAATTGATCATATATAATTATGAGAGCAGCGTAGAATGTAACCACTACCTGACAACCATCAGATGGTTGGGATGCAATTTTTATACTTGGAAATGCCACTGGAAAGAATTGAATTGTACGTTTGGTAAACACATGTAAGATTCTATATCAGAACTAGGGACAAGGGGAACACTAATAAATACTTTTTACTATTTCTAATTGTAATACTTGTTTCACTCAAAAATGTATCTTTCAACTCTTATAGTCCCATATATAGGCCTAGGACATATGTTTACACAGGACAACAAAAACACTCAAACCACATAATTTTTTCTTTACAACATACAACATGTTTTTATTAATCATATTATAAAGTTCATCTTCATTATTATCTATATTCATAAATTTATTTAAATAATGTTTTATATGTACTATATCTGAAAGTCTTCTACAATCAGATATAGATCAAATGGTTTTGGCAGGTCAATAAACTTAGGTAAAAGATGTATACAATTCAAAAGTTGATACAGGGATGAGTGAACACACTACTTTACTTGGTATTAGCCTATAGTTGGGGCTATTTTAAGACAACAAATGTTCCTTTACAATATGAAACAAAAAAGTAGTTAAAAATTTTGAAGTTGCTTCCACTATACTTTATCCCACCCCTCTAATGTGCAAATGTGTTGCCAAATTGTATATTTCCCATCTGTTTTTTCTGTTTCTTGACTTTATCAATATTTATTTGATTTAAAGAAAACAAGGGTTTAAACAAGAGTGATGCATGGGAAATATATGAATAGGGCTATATATTTATATATTAAGGGAAGGAGTAAATTACTCTAAAAGTATCTTCAAAATAGCTTATCTACAGTTTCTCTACGTAATTTTAAGAAAGAATTGCTTTATTTATATGTTTCTTATTCAGTAGATCTAGTTTAACATTAAAAAAATTTTATATCTGTTTTGGTAAATTTCTAGTTTAGTGGCTTTTTGCTGTCTTGGAAAATATTTGAGTCAGATGAATGAATCTTTCAAGAATGCATCAAGATAATAATTAATAATCTCTTAGGAAAATATTTTGAAATAACTTGCCTCCGCCTCCTTCTCCCTTTAGAAGGCACTGATTTTTGATGACCTTAAACAATCCTTGTGAAACCATGCAAATTAAATAATTATCGATCACACATTTTGATTGTAATTCAACTTTACTCCCTCCCCCCACCCCAATGTGCAAAAATATAGGCTACCCTAGCCCAAATTCTATATTTTCAATATATTTTCTGTTTCTTGATTTTGTCATTATTGATTAAATTTTTGGCCAGATTTTTAAGACAAGAGTGAGTGTAAAAATGAGCATGAAATATGTAAGGTAAAATCCTGGACAAGCTACTTTTTGATATCTTGGAAGAGTTCGGTTAGGAAAACAAAACTTTCAGTGATGAATCCAGGGCCAAAAACATGCTCTGGGAAGGTATTGCCATTCTACTAAGTTAACCCTCTTCTGATTTTTAACTGTTGGAATTTTGACAAAACAGTATCCTGTCTTAATTCTGTGTTTCTTTTTCTACGGTTTAAGTTTTTAAAAGAAATTCCTGTAGTAGGAGTAAAATATTATACCTCGTAAAAGGTTTTTTCCTTCATTTTTAGAGGGTGTTTACTCATCTTTGAATCTACACAAAATTAGATTGAAAAGAGGTGCAAATCTAAAAACACTTTTTTTGTGATTTTTTTAAGCAGAATATCTGTTCTACGTTGTTTCACTTTTATAAAACAAAGGTGTTTAAAGGTCATCAAAGGTCAGTGCCCTCTATTGGGGAAAGGAGTAGAGAAGGGTTGGCTACTTCAAAATATCTTTCAAGGACATACTTTAGTCTTTAAACCTATCCCAGAAAGCTTTATTTTTTTTAACCTAACCCCTTCCCAAGATAGAAACAAATAGCTTGTCTATAATTTTACCATATATAATTAAGACTTTATTTTTGCATGGGTGCCCATAAGGGGGAACAAGTGTGGGGGGGGGGCACCTTCACCTTAGTACTCTTAGCATCATTATTTACAGTAACTGTAGTTGCAGTACTAAAAGTACACACATTGTGCCTTCTGGCTAGTTCAAAATCCCCCACAATGTGCTCTTAAAGATTTAACTTATTAATACAAGTTTTTCTTGAGATAATGCTTTGTCACCATTTTTAAAGTCCACATGCTCATATATTGTTTTGATTTAGTTCAATGTCTGCCTAAATATTTCTTGTATTTGATTACTGAGGATGTTGTTACATTCTCTTCGGATTAGTGCTCTGAGGGTTGTGGGGGGGGCATTCTCAAAGTCATAATTTCTGGACCTTTAAACTATGCTGAACAAAATGGCTATCTCAAAATTTTTATTGGATGTGTTTGGGCAAGTGACTGACGTGGAGGAGGGGGAGCTGGTTGCCCTCCATGAGCTCTTTTTGAAGTTCCTGTGACGTTTTTTTCTATAAGAAGTACCCTGGTCTAAAAAACAAAACAATATATTGTGCCCACATTGCTCTTTACTTACGCAGCACTATTGTGCTGCCTATGATATTCTGTCTTGAGATTTTAATTATACAGCAGTGGAAGTGCCAATTAAACCAGGTAAGCCTCTCCCCTATAATTCAGCCGATGGGCACCCTGTTATATTTGCACATTAGGGGGGGGGGGAGGTAAAGTATAATAAACTTGCAGTTAAAAAGTTTTAATTACAACAGTCTAGAGAAGGACATGTAGAGAAGGAAACATGTTAAGAAAACAATTCATAATATGCAGAATAATTGTAGATAACACATATTGCATGTATCTCAGCTATACTTTATCAATAACTCCTTCCCCTAGCGTGCAAATATATAACCCAAATTAGATATTTCTATTGCATTCTGCCTCCCATCAGTAACTTGTTTTTCTGGTTTTGCTCTGTCATAGTTGATTAAATTTACTCGTACAATGGATGAATTTCAGCCATGTATTTGCAAATTAAGAGGGATGGCTTAGGGGTAATGTATAGGAGGGCTAAAAGCAAGATATCAGCAACAATTATTTCTGTATATTAATTATCAAGTATGAATTGTTTTCTTAACGCGTTTCCTTCTCTAGGTATATACTATTACAAGTAGGGAAATAGGCCTATGCATATTTCAAAGTATAAATTGTTTTCTTGACATGATTTTGTAGCAACAGCCCCAATCTTAGACTAAACCTAGGCCACAAAAAGATTGGGCCAGATCTGCCAAATATATAAAAAAGGATAGATCTGCATAAAATTCAAGTATTGCCTTAATCTGAGCAGCAATAAAATTCCTTGTAACTTGTAAGACTCGTAACGCAGAGCCACCTCAGCAATGCAGAAATAAATTCCTAATGGAGAAGCGTTTCAGAATAGAAAGCGTTCTACGCGCTTGTCTTTTTGGTGCATAACAACGGCTGAGCCACCCTGATTTTGGAATTTTTGTCTAGTTTCAAACTCTCAGTCAAAATAAGCCCAAAATAAGTCCATTTTTGTACAAAAAAGCCCCATTTTCCCGCCCCAAGGCCCCCACGCCCACTCCAAAATTCAGCCCGCCCCTGACGGCTAAAACAAACCCACGGGGCGGAAAACAAGCCCATCTGGCAACACAGTCTAGCACCACAGACGCTTAGAATATCTATTAAAAAGTTGGAGATGTACGATATTAACAAACATGTAATATTTTACAAGCTAGGTTACGTAACAATTTCCACGTTTCATTTGCATGCAAAAGACACTGAGACTTTTATGAATCATCCCAACAATGAATTCTATGGGTTTTAAGACTCCTCCACACAATAAATTCAGATGGTTTTAGGATTCCTCCCCCTAGTCATAAGTATTTCTAACCTTGATCAAAGATATAAAAGTTTGATGAAGTACTTCTCTGCTCACATATTGCATTAATAGCTTCCAGAATGATGGAACTATATAACACAGAATTTATTGGTTTGAAAAATCATCTTGTGGTGTTATATTTGAATTTTCATTTTTATTATTGTTTATGGAACTTGAAAAAATTGTCTGTTATCATTGGATAGTGAACTATAATATGTTTGAGTATGATAAAAGCTTATGGAGTACTATATTACACCGTATGAACAGACTAGGATTATACGATAGAGTGATTACACCACACAATAAAAGTGGTCAACAGCCGAGATATGTTCAGGAAGAAGTCAGTGAAATTTGCAGCTTTTTCGAGGTTGAAGCACTATATGTAAAGGGTAACGTACTTAAAGATAAAGTTTTAATTCCAAACTGTGACCCTAGGATTCCACTTTTCAATTTAGAAGAATTTAAATGTCCTAAATTTGAAGGGGCTTATCATCGTCCTGAAGAGAAGGTTAGGTTCTTCGCGCAGTGGTTACCTAGGGACATACCTGATCGCAATAAGTGCAAATGAAACAGTAAAAACTATTCTATATCATGGGATCCTCGTTTGTGGATGTTTAACAGTGAACTTTAAGCATTATTTTTATGTAAATATGTGTTTTTTTTCAAGAAATGTTTTAAATATGTTTAAGCAATAAACATCTTTAAGCTTAACCCGACTTTATTCTTTAGAATACTTCTGTTCATTCAAGATTTTATGAAAAAAATTGTAAGTAAGAAACAAACTCCTTGTTGAATTCACCTCTTGGACACACAACACGGAAATTTCATCCAGGAAATTACGATAAAATTGTAAGTAAGTAACAAACTCTTTGTTAAATTCACCACTTGGATACACAATACCGAAATTCCATTCAAGATATTATGAAAAAATTGTAAGTAACTAATAAACTCTTTCCTGAATTTGCCTTTTGGATATACAATACAGAAATTTCATCCAAGAAATTATGAAAAATTGTAAGTAAGTAACTAACTCTTTCTTGAATTCACCTCAGGGATACAGAATACAGAAATTTCAATCAAGAAACTATGAAAAAATTGTAAATAACTAACTCTTATTATTTATATTCTCTTATTAACTCTTATATTCATATTATAACTCTTATTATTATGAAAAAATTGTAAGTAAGTATCAAACTATTTCTTGAATTCACCTCTTGGATACACAATGCAGACATTTCATTCATGAAATTATGAAAAAAATGTAAATAAGTAACAAACTCTTTCTTGAATTCCCCTCTTGGATGCACAATACAGAAATTTCAATCAAGAAACTATGAAAAAATTGTAAATAACTAACTCTTTCTGAATTAACCTCTTGAATACCCAATACAGAAATTTCATATGAGAAATTATGAAAAATTGTAAGTAAGTAACCAAGTCTTTCTTGAATTCGCCTCTTGGACACAAAATACAGACATTTCATTCGAGAAATTATGAAAAAATTGTAAGTAAGTAACAAACTCTTTTTTGTACTCACCTCTTGTATGCACGAAACGGAAATTTCATTCATGAAATTATGAAAAAAAATTGCAAGTAAGTAACAAACTCTTTCTTGAATTCACTACTTGGATACACAATACTGAAATTTCACTCAAGAAATTATGAAAAATTTGTAAGTAACTAACAAATTCTTTCCTGAATTCACCTCTTGGATATACAATATCGAAATTTTATTCAAGAAATTATGAAAAAATTGTAAGTAAGTAACAAAATCTTTCTTTAAGTCACCTCATGTATGCACAATAAAGAAATTTCATTCGAGAAATTATGAAAAATTGTAAGTAAGTAAAAAACTCTTTCTTGAATTCACCTCTTGGATACACAGTACAAAAATTACATTCAAGAAATTATGAACAATTGTAAGTAAGTAACCAACTCCTTCGTGAATTCACCTCGTGGATACACAATACAGAAATTTAATTCAAGAAATTATGAAAAGATTGTAAGTAAGTAACCATCTGTTTCTTGAATTCACCTCTTGGATACACAATACAGAAATTTCAATTAAGAAACGATGAAAAAATTGTAAGTAAGTAAAAACTCTCCTAAATTCACCTCTTGGATGCAAAATACAGAAATTTCATTCGAGAAATTATGAAAAAATTGTAAGTAAGTACTAAACTCGTTCTTGAATTCGCCTCTTGGATACACAATACAGACGTTTCATTCGAGAAACTATGAAAAAATTGTAAGTAAGTAACCAACTGTATCTTGAATTCACCTCTTGAATACACAATATAGAAATTTTATTCAAGGAATTGTGAAAAAACTGTAAGTAGGTAACAAACTCTTTCTTGAATTCACCTATTTTATGCACAATATAGACATTTCCTTGGAGAAATTATGAAAAATAGTAAGTAAGTAACCAACTCTTTCTTGAATTCACCTCTTGGATACACAATACTGAAATTTCAATCAAGAAACTATGAAAATATTGTAAGTAAGTGATAAACTCTTTCTTGAATTCATCTCTTGGATAAATAATGCAGAAATTTCATTCAAGAAATCATGAAAAATTGTAAGTAAGTAACAAAATCTTTTTTGAATTTACCTCTTGGATACACAATACAAAAATTTCATCCAAGAAATTATGAAAAAATTGTAAGCAAGAACAAAACTCTTTCTTGAATTCACCTCTCGGATACACAATAAGGTAATTTCATTCAAGAAATTATGAAAAATTGTAAGTAACAATCTTTTTCTTGAATTCACCTCTTGCATACACCATACACAAAATTTCATTCATGAAATTATGACAAAAATGGTAAGTAAGTAACAAACTCTTTCTTGAATTCACCTCTTGGATAAACAATATGGACAGTATATTCAAGAAATTATGAAAAATTGTAAGTAAGTAACAAACTCTTTCCTGAATTCACCTCATGGATAAACAATACAGAAATTTCATTCAAGAAATTACGAAAAACTGCGAGTAAGAATCAAACTCTTTCTTGTATTCATCTCTCGGATAGACAATACTGAGAGTTCAATCGAAAAATAATGAAAAATTGTAAGTAAGTAACCAACTGTTTCTTGAATTCACCTCTTGGATAAACAACACAGAAATTTTCTTGAGGTGAATTTCTGTATTGTGTATCAAGAGGGGAATTCAACAAAGAGTTTGTTAATTACTTACAATTTTTCCATAATTTCTTGAATGAAATTTTTGTATTGTGTATCGAAGAGGCGAATTTAAGAAAGAGTTTGATTCCTACTCACAATTTTTCATAACTTTTTGAATAAAATTTCTGTATTGTATATCCAAGAGGCAAATTCAGGAAAGAGTTTGTTAGTTACTTACAATTTTTTCATAATTTCTTTAATGAAATTTCGGTATTGCGTATCCAATTGGTGAATTCAAGTAAAAAATTTTAATATATTTATCAAGATAACTGGAAAGAGGTTGTTACTTACTTTCAATTTTCTCATAATTTCCTGGATTAAACTTCCGTGTTTTGTGTCCAAGAGGCGAATTCAAGAAGGAGTTTGTTACTTACTTACAATTTTATTCATAATGACACATTACATTACAATTTTATTCATTTGAATGAATAGAACAATTCTAAAGGATAAAGACGGGTTAAGCTGAAAGATATTTATTGCTTAAACATATTAAAAAAGATTTCTTGAAAAGAAGTTCACTGTTAAACATCCATAAACGAGGATCCCATGATATAGAATACTTTTTACCGTGTCTTATGCACTTATCACTATCAGGTATGTCCCTAGGTAACCACTGCGCGAAGAACCTAATCACCTCTTCAGGACGGTGATAAGCCCCTTAAAATTTAGGACACCTAAATTCTTCTAAATTGAAAAGTGGAATCCTAGGGTCACAGTTTGGAATTAAAACTTTATCTCTAGGTATGTTACCCTTTACATATGGTGCTTCAACCTCGAAAAAGCTGCAAATTTCACTGACTTCTTCCTGAACATTTCTCAGTTCTCGACCACTTTTATTATGTGGTGTAATCAGTCTATCGTAAAATCCCAGTCTGTTTATACGGCGTAATGTAGTGCTCCATAAGCTTTTATCATACTCAAACATATAATAGTGCACTATCCAATGATAACACTCGATTTCTTCGATTTCCATAGACAATAATACAAAGGCACATTCAAATATAACACCACAAGATGATTTTTTTAAACCAATAAATTCTGTGTCATATGGTCCTATCATTCTGGAAGCTATTAATGTAATATGTGAGCAGAGAAGTACGTCATTAATCTTTTATATCTTTGCTCAAGGTTAGAAAGACTTATGACTAGAGGGACGAGTCCTAAAACCATCTGAATTCATTGTGTGGAGTCATAAAACCCATAGAATTCATTGTGGGGAGGAGTCATAAAACTCTCGGTGTCTATTTCATGCAAATGATACATGGAAATTGTTGCATAACTTAGCTTATAAAATATTACATGTTTGTTAATATCATACATCTTCAACTTTATAATAGATATTCTAAGCGTTTGTGGTGCTAGCGTACTCTAAAAATAATGGAAATATAACCAAGTAATGTATAGTATATTTTTAGTGAAGTAATGACATGTAGAATATTAATTTAAAAATATGTTTCATACATTATTATGCATTATTAACATTGTTGAACATCTTCAGACATTCTGAATTTACATCATAAAATAATTCATCGTGTTCTCTCTTGATAGTGCCCTCTATAGAGATATCCATTTTGTCTTTGTCTCTTCTTTATATCTTTCTTTTCTGCTATAAAGAACCTCCTTCTGTGAGAGCTTTACTGTGCTCCTGATCTTCCTTGTAATAGTGAGGATGTCCATTGTCTGTATTGTTTCTTGTGATAATGACCCCTCTCTTCCACTGCAGAAAATGATGAACCTACCGTTTTTTCACCATTTTATCAAAGATTCTTCTTCTCATTTCACGCAGATTGTCCTCTTCTATTTCATTTTCCATGATTTCTACATTTGCTGGATTACTCTCATACGAATTACTGAAGTCATGATAGCAGCCATTACAAATAACACACTCACAATAAAAAAATATTTCTAACTCTACACTTTGATCCATGTTTTAATCTGCTATGTTGTTGTGTGATGTAACTTTAGTTCTCAAATGGTACAGTCGTGTGATTTCGATAATCGGCCATAGAGTACCACAGGGAAAACTGCATCGTGTCTATGAGGAAGCATAGCGTATGATTGGTACAGCCGCAAGTATATTTCATGTCATTTTGAGAAAAAGTTGGAGGGAGGGGGTAACCTAAAAGGTAATTTTACTTCTACAAGGATAGCTAAAAGCCAATTCAATAACGCATTAGCATACTCAATTCAAATATTACATTAACCCATTCGAACAACAGATTTTATTTTAACTGTCCTCGGTATTTTTTTAGTAAACAATAAGAGGATATTACTCCAACTCAACCCCCGAATCTTATTATGAAATGGTACTAGAAAGTTAATATTAAACTAAAATTATCGACAAAGCGAAAAAGACAAGACAGAAATCAAAATGTTGCCCCCGCAACCAAATTATCCTGTTTGTGTGGGAGGGTCTATATTAAGGACAACAAACAAAATCCTCTAGAGCTCTTGAATCTAAGGAAATCCAAACTGTTTAAAAAGGTCCAAAATTCTCTTTTCCATCAAAACAAGTTTCTGTTGCAGATTTATGTTTCCTCCTTACAATATTCTTTGTATAAACACTAAACATCCATTTTTAACCAAGCTATAGTAAGGTCTTGTTTTATTAATGCACTTTCCAACAGCCCAAAATTGTTACGTCTCACACTAATTTGACGCCAGAAATTTCGCATGACATAAAATTTCCTCTAATCTGCGCAAAGACCCTTCAATTATAATAACAAAAGCAGAAAAGGGAAATTCACTTGTAGTCATGGACACGTTAGATTACGACAACGAAATTTATTCACACTTAAAAGACACAAATACATATACTTCCTTGGCTCATGACCATACTAATAAGTTTGCGAATAAAATTATAACCAAATTAAAGAATCTAAAACAAATGGCATAATCACCCCACAATTGTATAATAAATTTCTCCCCCGAGGTAGCTTTTGCCCAAAGTTTTACGGTTTACCGAAATTTCATAAACAAGGTATTCCCTTAAGGCCAATTATAGCATGTACGAAAGCCCCATGCTTCCAATATTGGAAATTGGTTATGTAGAGCCTTCAAACCTTTGCTTGATTCCCAAAAATCGTACACATGTAATTTGGTAGATTTAGTGGAAAAATTTAAAATGCAAGTATTTCAGAAAATACAATAGGACCATCCCCCACCCCCCTAAAAAATATTAGTTTTCATAAGTCGCCTATATTGTTTAATATTTCCACCAGCTAATTTTGAAAAAAATGTCCTTCTGAACTCGTCTGAAGTTCGCACATTACTCAGGGACAAAGAACAATTCAACGTTTCGTAGACGACTTTCAAACTGAAACTATCCGCTTTTAAATTAGTCGATCAGAAAATGTGCTTTGAAAATAGATGTTTCGAAGTGTTTTAATTTTTATAGTGGTGGTAATTTCTTTTTTCAATATTGATTTTATTGCTGGATGTTTGCATGAATAGATGAAGTGCCTAAGGTTAGTAAATAGAAAAGTCATAATGAGGAAACATTTTAGGCCATGGGGGACTTTTAAAAGATATCATTCTAAATTGCCTTTTTTCATAATGTTAAGCAAAAAAGTGTCAGAATTGAATGTTCAAAGCATTTGCTTGTCTAAGTCTCAAAAGATGAGGTCTGATATGACGTTCTGATAACTTTTTTCTTACACATTTATAACTCTTAATCGAGCCTCTATATTGAAAATTAGGGGGGGTGTCCTCAAAAAAAAGTGAAAGGGAGGGCGCTTCTTGGTGGTTGGGGAGAGGGGTCCCTTTCTGGTTGAGGTCTTTGATGGTTAGAGTCAATGGTGCTTACGATCCTTGATGTCTCACTAGTTCATTTCTAAGGATTGTTCTGAATTTCTTTATTAAAATTCTTTTCTTGGCATCCACATCTTTATAAGTATCAACTTATTAGTATACTAGAATGCTAAAGCATATTTTCTATTGACAACACTGCTTAAATGGTACTTGTGTATTATACAGAACACAGTCGAGAAGTAAAGCTAGGTCAAGTCACAAGGTCTCACTCTGTTTCCTTCCTTATATTAGTTGCGCATTGTGACATAACAGATAATACGTAGGTTTATTTCGACAAAGAAATTACGTAAAATTCAAGCTAATAGTATGCAAAAATCTATTCTGATGTAACACCAGGTCGTATTCAATGAGCGTGTGGTCTTGTACCGGTCATATTCTAGCCCTCTGATTGGCCTGGAAATAGGCACTTGATCTTCAACAGGCAGTATTCTAGCCCTCTGATTGACTGTGACTTGTCCCCCTGAAAAACTAGAAATAGGACGTGTGGTCTTGTCCCCCCTGTATTCAAACCCCTCCCCCTACTGTGATTGTACTCAAGAAAATTATTGCATAAATTTATAAGGGCTTGGAAAGGATCTTGAACTAGCATTTTAATTCAACAGTAAATTATAAATAATATGCGCGATAAATTCTCCTGGAAGAATGCTAAAAAAAATGACATATAAATATAAACAGAATGGGAGAAGGAATCAAACAGTTCATGGTAACAAACTGTAAGTAAGGAGCGACCCGGCTTAATAGTAACCGAAATTCTAAAAAACGGAATTTTGATACCAATAGATACATCAAAAGAATCAGATTTTTATGCTTATTTCAAGTATATGTTTCATCAAGTTTAGTTATATGCATCAAAAGTTACGCGCCTGAGAAAATTTGCCTTATTTTCGAAAAAAGGGGAAACAACCCCTAAAAGTCATGGAACGATTTAATGAAAATCACACCACTAGATTCAGTATATGAGAGAACCCTACTAAAGAAGTTTCAAGCTCCTCTCTGCAAAAATGTGAACTTGTATACTTTTTTTTCAGAAGTAAACTCACGGATTCGTGTTTATTTATTTTTTTATTTTTTGTTTTTTTTTTGTTTTATTTTCCCAGGGGTGATCGTATCGATCTAGTAGTCCTAGAATATCGTGAGAGGTTTCGAACGGAAATTAAAAGTTCTAGTGCCCTTTTTAAGTGATCAAAAATATAGAGGGCAACTTGGCCCCCTCCCACGCTCATTTTTTCCCAAAGTCACCCAATCAAAATTTTGAGATAGCCATTTTGTTCAGCATAGTCGAAAATATAATTAATATGTCTTTGAGGATGACTTAATCCCCCACAGTTCCTGGGGGAAGGGCTGTAAGTTATAAACTTTGCCCATTGTTTACATATTAATTAAAAAAAACTTTCCGAAAAATAAGTTTTTCAAAGAAAAGTAAAGGCCATTTTAAACTTAAGCTCAGGAGATACAAATACCTGCTAAAATTCAAACTCAAAACGACCAGAAATTACTATTAAAGAATAAATGAAACCCAAAACGAACAGAAATTGAATAAACAATCATAGCCAAAAACATAAAACAAGTAATAATATAAATGAATAAATAGATCTTAAAGCGATTAATGTTTAGATTGAATATGAAAATCAAGCTTAAAACGAAAACAAATATTTTGCTATTAAAGTAAAAATGAAACTTAAAACGAACAGAAATTAAATAAACAATCAATGCGAACAAACATACAATATATATTAATGTAAATGAATAAATAAATATTAAAACGAGTGAAACTTAAATTGCATATGAAAATCAAGTTTGAATCGAATAAAAATAACTACAAACAAGAGTTTGGGTATTGTCTCACTTCACAAGCCTAAGACCTACTGCGTCATTGGCGCTTTACTGAAAACAATTCTTTGAAATATTTTCACTTTTGTAACTTTAAGAAATCAAAAATTAATTAAGATTTTAGGGAATAAATATCAGCATATATATATTAAATTGACAATGCACATTTTTTTTCAGTAAACTCATTTGATTTTGTTTTTCAGTTAAGTATAAATTATATTTTGGCTTTTAGAAAGCATAGGGGTTTGAACCCTACTCACATTAATTTATGCTCGTTTTGAGTTTGACTCTAATATTTATTTTAATTTTTGTTCGGTTCGGGTTTCATTTATTTATTGATACTGATTTGGGGTAGTTGTATGGTTGGTAGATTATATGATAGTCCGGACGCCAGGTGTTTAAAATGTGAACCATACTACGACGGAATGGGGCTGCTACAAGAATTAGCCTACCCTCCACCCCCTAAATTGACCATGCGGAATCAAAAATACCAATGGCACTTGCTTGCGAGTGGTGGAACACTACGAAACTTGACATTATATTATGTTTTGGTGTTTCATGCAAGAAAATGCATGTTCCACAAAGTTTGAGGTGCAGTTTTCCGCTCAAATAGAAATGCCTAGAAGCCATAGAATGTTTTCATAACAAACTAACACGATTAGTTACAAAAAATGGCAGAGTTAAAAAAGATGGCAAAACTATATGAGTCTTGAACAATCTTGGAAAGTATAAACAAAATCAAATTGAATATTAGATGTATAATGATATTAATTGTTGAAAGATCCATCAGTTCAAGATTTTTTTTTCACTTTAATTTTATTTTCATTTTCAATGCTGTAAGAACTGGAAAATAATAAATTTGTAATATATGAGTAATTTGTTTTCAATGAAGCACCAATTACGCAGAAGGCCTTAGGTTTTTACAGTTAAAGAAGGGGGCAGTATCCATATTTTGCTTGTAGTGAAACTATATTTGTCTTGATCAATCTTGAAAAGAACTAATAAATTAAACTGAATATCTGATGCATAATGATATTAATTGCTAAAAGCTCATCAGTTCAAAATTTTACTGTAATTTTAATATTTATTTTCAATATTAAATACAAAAGAAAACATTTGTAATATAATTCGTTTTCAGTAAAGCGCCAATGACGCAGTAGGTTTTAGACTTCTGCAGTGAGACGATACCCAAACTTTGTTTGTAGTTACTTTTATTCGATTCAAACTTGATTTGCATATTCAATTTAAGTTTCACTCGTTTTAAGATTTATTTATTCATTTACATTAATATATATTGTATGTTTGTTCGCATTGATTGTTTATTTAATTTCTGTTCGTTTTAAGTTTTATTTATCCTTTAATAGCGATATATTTGTTTTCGTTTTAATCTTGATTTTCATATTCAATCTAAGGAATACTCGCTTTAAGATCTATTTATTCATTTATATTATTACTTGTTGTATGTTTTTTGCTATGGTTGTTTATTTAATTTCTGTTCGTTTTGGGTTTCATTTATTTTTTAATAGTAATTTCTGGTCGTTTTGAGTTGTAATTTGAACATGTATCTTTATATCCTCAGCTTAAGTTTAAAACGGCCTTTACTTTTATTTGAAAAAGTGGTTTTTCGGAAAGTTTTGTTTAAATAAATTCTTGGTCGTTTTTGATTGCAAAAAGCTTCAAATTTTTATAGCATGGGGGGGGGGGGTTGCTTACTGTCCGATTATTCTTGTCTTAAAAAACGGATCTAGAACTTTCAATTTAAATCGAATGAGGCTTTTTTTCAAAATCTATACGATTACCTCTTTGATAAAAACCTTATATATGAACAATAGACAGCTTGCATAACTTGTGGACAGCGATTGACAACAAGGAATGGATTGAAAATAGCTCCAATATGGGGGTTTAGACCATTTTACTTGCTGACACAAAGGGATCACGACTGTTTGGAATTGACCTTAATAGGAATTTGTGTGCCAAAGCAATTTTGCATCTATCACAGAGTCTGTATTTTAACCTTATAATTGGATAATTATAATAGATTTCATATGTGTTCTTCCCTTACAAAACCCCTTCCCATAAGTTATAAAACCCCCTTAATAAGTTATACCCCAGGGCATAACTTACAAAGCCTACCCCTGCGCCCTGGTGGGCTGTGTCGACAGCGGAGTTTTTTGTTATCAGAACTTTGAACTATTTTAACAAAATATCTATCTCAAAATTTTTATCTGATGCATTTAGGGCGTGGAGGAAGGAGAGGGTCTAGTTGCCCTTCCATCTCTTTTGAATCTTAAAAAGTGAACAAGAACTTTCAATTTTCAATCAAATGAGCCCTCTCTAAAGTTTATACGAGCATCCCTTCTATAAGAAAAAATATGAAGGATTGGGAAAATCCTTAAATTATATCCTTTGCCCTGAGGGCTTTGGGGGAGTTGTAATCCTCAAAGACCTAATTTACAGAACTTAAGACTACGTTTAATAAAATGGCTGTCTTAAAATTTTGATTGGATGTGTTTGGGGAAAAGGTGGGCGTATGAGGGGGGTTAGTTGCCCTCAAATCACTTTCGACTATTACGAAGGGCACTATCCCTCGAAATTTCCAATCGAATGAGCCTTTTTTGAAGTTTCTACGACACCGCCTTCTATAAAAACCTTATATGCCACCAGGGCATAACTTAAAACACTTGCCCTGAGGGCTGTGGGGGAGTGTCCTCCTCAAAAATATATTTTCTATCTGTAAATAAACTACGCTTAACAAAATGGCTATCTCCAAATATTGATTGGATGTGTTTGGGGGATTGATGGGTGTGGTGGGTGGGGGGCTAGTTGCCCTTCAATCACTTTTGACTATTAAAAAGGCCACTAGCCCTTTAAATTTCCAATTGAATGTGCCTGTTTTGAAGTTTTTACGACAACACCTATAAAAACCTTATATGCCCCCAGGGCATAACTTAACACTCATGCCCTGAGGGTTTTGGGGGAGTGTCCTCCTCAAAAACATATTTTCTATATGGAAATCAACTATACTGAACAAAATGGCTATCTCAAAATTTTTATTGGATGTGTTTGGGGAAATGATGGGCGTGGGGTAGGGGGCTAGTTGCCCTCCAATGTCTTTCGACTATTAAAAAGGACACTAGCCCTTTGAATTTCCAATCGAATGAGCCTGTTTTGAAGTTTCTACGACAACGCCTTCTATAAAAACCTTATATGCCCCCAGGGCATATCTTAAAACCCTTGCCCTGAGGGTTGTGGGGGAGTTTCTTCCTCAAAAACATATTTTCAATCTGGAAATCAACTACGCTGAACAAAATGGCTATCTCAAAATTTCGATTGGATGTGTTTGGGGGAATGATTGGCGTTGGGGGGGGGGGCTAGTTGCCCTCCAATCACTTTTGACTATTAAAAAGGGCGATATCACTTTGAATTTCCAATCGAATGAGCGTTTTTCGAAGTTTCTATGACAACGCCTTCTATAAAAACCTTGTATGCCCCCAGGGCGTAACTTAAAACCCCCTGCCTTTCTATCCGGAAATCAACTACGCTGAACAAAATGGCTATCTGAAAATTTTGATTGGATGCGTCTGGGGAAATGATGGGCGTGGGGGGGTTGGGGGGCTAGTTACACTCCAATTGCTTTCGACTATTAAAAAGGGCACTAGCTCTTTAATTTCCAATCGAATGAGCCTGTTTTGAAGTTTCTACGACAATGCCTTCTATAAAAACCTTATATGCCCCCAGGGCATAACTTAAAACCCTTGCCTTGAGGGTTGTGGGGGAGTGTCATCCTCAAAAATATATTTTCTCTCTTGAAATCAACTATGCTGAACAAAATGGCTATCTCAACATTTTGATTGGTTGGGTTTGGGGGAATGGTTGGCGTGGGGTGGGGGGCTAGTTGCCTTCCGATCATTTTCAACTATTAAAAAGGGCACTATAACTCTCGATTTCCAATCGAATGAGCCCCCTTTGAAGCCTCTACGACGACCTCTTCCATATGAAGTGCCTGTGGGAAAAAAAAAAATAATAAAACATTGGAGCCTTATGGCCTTTACTATAGGCAAAGCTACAACGTTGCCTCTGATAGTATTGGTTATTGAGAAGTATACAGGCGTTTTCAGGAGGAATTTTTTCTGGGGGGGGGGGGTGGTCGGAGTAGAGGTTATAGGGGAGAATCTTTCCATGGAGGATGTTTCCTTGGGGGAAGGGAAATTTCTATCAGTGCTTCCGTTTCTACTATATTTTAGAGTAGACTACTTTATTTGAATGTTTGTCCTCTAATATTTTTAGACCTACTTTAGTACTTTATTTCTACTTTAAATTTGGATTTCCCGCTTTTTTCCTTGCCGAGCTTATGGATTTTTGTTGCGGATATAGGAATTTTGGATACAACGGCGGGATTTCGGCAAAAGCGATGACAAACGTTCTTGTTTTTGTCGGACTTGGATAGACCCGCGAAATTTGAAACAAAATAACCAACGGGGAAGGACTGAAGGTTTGATTTTTGGAACTGGGTGACATCCATCAAGACGCCATGTGGAGTGATAAACTTCACTTGCGTTCTTTAGGTCATTCGGTTTATTTTTGGACTTCCCTGCTCAAATGTCCTTGTGGAAAGACTTTTCAGCGTTCTAAAAACAGAAAAAAATGAAAAGATGAATGGGCTCAAAAATGTAACTTTGGCTGCGACGATTTCTGTCAAGTATGGGATGAGGTGCAAATACCCCCCTACGTCCACCGAGAGGTTAAAGAAAAAAATGAAGTCCGTGAAATCCGATGCAACTGCGTCCCAATACGTCGCTTTTTTAGGCATTGGGAAAGACGATGGGGATGGCGACGATAACGCTGACTCGGGGTATTAATCTTAGTATTTAGTGTTTTCTCTTAAAGCTTATCATTTGGTTATGTTCATTAAATTTTTCTGAATACAAATTAAAGTGCGTCTACATTCGGCATTTTCTGGAAAACTGGGAGGCAGGTAGCAGTCTTCACTAGTTAAAATCGAATCAAACAGTTCGTGGTAACGAACTGTAGGTAAGGAGCGACCCGGCTCAATGGTAACAGAAACTCTAAAAAACGGAATTTTGATACCAATAGATACATCAAAAGAATCAGCTTTAGTTCTGATTTCAAATATATAATTTTCATCAAGTTTAATCTTACATATCGTAAAGTTACGCGCCTGAGAATATTTGGCTGATTTTGGAAAAAAGGGGGAAAGACCCCCTAAAAATTCTAGAAACTTAATGAAAATCACACCATCATATTCAGCGTATCATAAAACCCTACTGTAGAGGTTTCAAGCTTCTATCTACAAAAATGTGGAATTTTCCATTTTTTGCCAGAAGAAAGATCAAGGATGCGTGTTTATTTGTTTGTTTGTTTTTTTTTTCCCCAGGGGTGATCTTATCGACCCAGTCGTCCTAGAATATCGTGGGAGGGCTCATTGGAAGGGAAATTAAAAGTTCTAGTTCCCTTTTTAACTGACAAAAAAAAATGGAGGGCAACTAGGCCCCCTCCCACGCTCATTTTTTTTCCCAAAGTCATCGGATCAAAATTTTGAGATAGCCATTTTGTTCAACATGGTCGAAAATATTATAACCATGCCTTTTAGGATGACTTTATCCTTCGAAGCCCCCGGGGAGAGGGCTGAAAGTTATGAACTTTACCCAATGTTAACATATAGTATTGGTTATTGGGAAGTATACAGACGTTTTCAGGGGGAATTTTTTCTGGTAGTGGGGGGTGGGGTGGGTCGGGGGTTATATGTGAGGATATTTTCATGAAGGAAGTTTTCCTGGGGGAAGGGAAATTGCTATGAAGGGGGCGCCTGATTTCCCAGCATTATTTAAAAAAAGATCAGAGATTAATTAAAAAAAAACAACAAGTTTTTCAACTGAAAATAAGGAGTAACATCAAAACTTAAAACGAACAGAAAATATTACGTGTATGATTGGGTTAACCCCCTATTCAATACCTCGCTCTTTAAGCCAAAGATATTTTAGTACTTTCATAAGAACTAATTATTCTAAGTAAGGCCTTTGTGATTAAGGGTCATTTTTAAAGAATCGGAACAAAATTCGAACTTTAGCTTAAAGAGCAAGGTATTGACTAGGAGGTGAGCCCCCTAATATACGTATTAAAAATATATGAACATAGAAGTTCGTTACGTAAGTTAATTCGTAAGTTACGTATATTTATTACTAATAAAAACGTTCGTAAATAAAATTAAACAAGTTTCAAGAAAGCCATTTAACCAAATAAAAGTAAAATTAATCTGCAAATTTTGTTTTAATTATTTGGCCTTTGTGATTAAGGGGTCATTTTTAAAGAATTGGAACAAAATTCGAACTTTAGCTTAAAGAGCAAGGTCTTGACTAGGGGGTGAACCCCCTAATATACGTATTAAAAATATATGAATATTTGTTCATTTGTTTCCTCTTTAAAACATTAGGAACTTTTTGCTTTTTGTGTTTTGCATAATTGTAATTCCTTGATTTTGCAAATATTCTTCAGTTTTCTTGCCTGCTATGTCAAAAGGCACTTACCACCATAATTTGGCAAAGTCCGTGTCCACATTAAAACTAATAGTTTTATAGTTGTGCCATACCCATGTAGTATCATGTAGTATCCAAATACACATGATGGCGTATATATTTTTCATGATTGCTGTTTTTATAAAACGAACAGAAATTATTCCGTATATGAAAGGGGCTGTCCCCTCCTCAACGCCTCGCTCTTTACGCTAAAGTTTTTTTGTTTAAAAAACGAGGGCAACTAGGCCCCCTCCCACACTCAGTTTTTTCTCAAAGTCACCCAATCAAAATTTTGAGATAGCCATTTTGTTCAGCATAGTCGAAAATTTAATAAATATGTCTTTTAGGATGACTTAATCCCCCACAGTTCCCGGGGAAAGGGCTGCAAGATATGAACTTTGCCCATTGTTTACATATAGTATTGATTATTGGGAAGTATACAGACGTTTTCAGGAGGAATTTTTTTCTGGTGGGGGGGGGGGGGGCAGGAGGGGCTCACTCGGGAGAATATTTCTGCGGAGGATGTTTCTTTGGGGTAAGGGACATTTCTATGAAGGGGGCGCCGGATTTCCAAGCATTATTTAAAAACCGATCAGAAATTAAATTAAAAAAAAACAGGTTTTTTAAACTGAAAATAAGAAGCAACATTAGAACTTAAAATGAACAGAAATTATTACGTATATGAGGGGGGTTCTCCCCCAATTCAAAACCTCGCTCTTTACGCTACATTTTTTTTTAGTGCTTTCAAAAGAGGTTTGTGAATTAAAATTTATTTCTAAATTTTAACGTAAAGAGCGTGGTATTGACAAAGGGGAGAACCCCCTCATATACGTAATAACATATACGTAATAAAAAAAACAACAAAAAAAAAAGAAGCGATACGGCTCAATAGTAATCGAAACTTTTAAAAACAGAATTTTGATGTTAATAAATGTATCAAAAGAATGGGCTTACAATGCTGATTCTAAATAAATAAATTTTATTAAGTTTAGTATTACTCATCAAAGGCTACGAGCCTGAAAAAATTTACCTTATTTTTTAAAGAGGGGGGAAACATCCCCTACAAGTGAAAGAATTTTAATGAAAATCACACCGTCAGATTCAGCGTATCGGAAAACCCTATTATGAGATATGAGATATACATTTATTAAAAAAGAAAACAAACACTATTCGCCTTTCGCCTGCCAAGAAAGACAATAAGCTTGAAAGGGCAAGCGAGGTTATCACTCTCAGCTAATTAAAATAACATTCATACCTTGCTACTCAACACACAAGAAAATTATCGGATGAAGGAATAAAGGAAAAAAGAGAGAAAGAGGAAAAGACAAGAAGTAGGCCTAAATTACATAGGTTTCAAGCTCATATCTGCAAAAATCTGCAACTCTGTATTTTTTGCCAGAAGAAAAATATAGGAATATAGAAGTTCGTTACGTAAGTTAATTTGTAAATTACGTCAGAACCAAATTTAGAGACAGCCATTTAGCAAAAGAAAAGTAAAATTTTTATGCAAATTATGTTTACTTATTCAATGACGGTGAGCCAAAATAAAAGCTGCATTAACTAAAAAACGATCAGAAATTAAATAAAAAAAGCAAGTTTTTTAAACTGAAAGTAAGAAGCGACCTTAAAACTTAAAACGAACAGAAATTATTCCGTATATGAAAGGGGCTGTCCCCTCCTCAACGCCTCGCTGTTTACGCTAAAGTTTGACTTTCTCACAACTCTTATTTTTTTAAACAATGAAAACCTTATTCCTTGTATGAAAGGGGCTGTCGCCTCCTCAACGCCTCGCTGTTTACGCTAAAGTTTTTTATTGTTTAAAAAATAGAGTTGTGAGAAAGTCAAACTTTAGCGTAAAGAGCAAGGCGTTGAGGAGGCGACAGCCCCTTTCATATCAGGAACAAGGTTTTCATTGTTTAAAAAAAAATAAGAGTTGTGAGAAAGTCAAACTTTAGCGTAAACAGCGAGGCGTTGAGGAGGGGACAGCCCCTTTCATATACGGAATAATTTCTGTTCGTTTTAAGTTTTAATGTCGGTCCTTACTTTCAGTTTAAAAAACTTTTTTTTTTATTTAATAATTCAAAAGATCAAAATGCACGCGCTGTCCTTAAATCAAGCTTTAAGTGATTAATGTTTGCTACTATGCTACTCTGTTTCGAATTAACAACTCAATATAAAAAAAGTCAAAACAAAATAATGCTTGAAAAAGCGACCGGTTGTTTATCATTCATGCCAATCCTTCGCACCAATTCAAACAAAAACAAGGGTGTCGCAAAAGTAGTAGTAGAGAAGGAAAAAACAATGGCAAAGAGAAACGAATAAATAAAATATATTCATATGGTCCAGAATCTGGGATCTGGACCCGAAGTCTATAAATCAAAACCGAATTTAACTAGCCGATAAATACAGAACATTGTTTTAAACGTCTAAACAAGAATATTTTGATACACGTAAAAGGTCATGAGTTGTAAAATAAATCGTCTTGAACAAATGCTATTAAAAGTCAGCCTAATAAGTATTCGTATTTCCTTGTAACTTGGAAAAAAGTCAGAAAATGGAGAAACTTTTAGGGATTTCGGTATTGAAGATAGGGATTTTTAGGGATTTTCCACCAGCCTTTTAGGGATGGAAAAAATTTGAAGGGGAAACACTGGTAATATATCAATATTGTTAACTTTTCAATTTTGTTAACATTCAAGAATCAATTTTGTTAACATTCCTGTTCAAATAGTAAGCATGATAACATACTTACTTCCGGATTATGTCCTACTGTAATTCTACTTAAATACTTTATTCCCACATTAGTGGAATGGAAGCACTGATTTCTATGAAGGGGGCGCCAGATTTCCCAGCATTATTTAAAAAGCGATCAGAAATTAAATAAAAACACAAGTTTTTTTCAACTGAAAGTAAGGAGCAACATTAAAACGTAAAACGAACAGAAATGATTACGTATATGAGGGAGTGTGCCCCCTAGTCAATACCTCGCTCTTTACGCTTTAGTTTTTTTTAGTACTTTCAAAAGAATTATCTATTCTAATTAATCGACCTTTGTGGTTCAGGGGTTTGTGATTTGAACAAAGTTCGAACTTTAGCGCGAGGTATTGACTAGGGGGCGAACTCCCTAATATACGTAAAAAAAAACATATTAATAAAGAAATTCGTTACGAAAATTAATTCGTAAGTTATGTCAGAACAAAATTTCGAGAAAGCCATTTAGCCAAAAAAGGAAAATTAATATTCGATATTCGTTTTCATTATTCATGCACGGTGAGCCAAAATCAAAGCTGCATTAATTTAAAAACGTTCATAAATCAAATAAAAAAAAACAAGTTTTTTTAACTGAAAGCAAGGAGCAACATTAAAGCTTAAAACGAACAGAAATTATTCCGTATATGAAAGGGGCTATCCCCTCCTCAACGCCTCGCTCTTTACGCTAAAGTTTGACTCTGTCTTACAACTTTATTTTTTAAAAAAATAAAAAAAATTTATAGTAAAGATAGAGGCGTTGAGGAGGGGACCGCCCCTTACATATACGGAATAATTTATGTTAGTTTTAAGTTTTAATGTCGCTCCTTGCTTTAAGTTAAAAAAAACTTCTTTTTTTTTCATTTAATATACATCAGAGACATCACTCAGCACTCTTTATTTCTAATTCTTAAAACTCTTTTGTTTGTGACTTGGACGTAAGAGTTTCTTAGGTACGGCGTGGAAAAAATATCATTCTGGTATTATATAATGTGATATATATCTCTAATCCTATTGCCATTCCTACTTATACTCAATCATATTATCCCTCTCAATATTCCCTTGAAGTTCAAACTTAACATCCTAGCCATTTTGAGATATTTCACATGCGCCTTTTTAGAAACGTGGATATAGATAGTGTCTTTTGATTTATTTCAATATCTCCCTTAACATTCCCTGAAAGCTTAAATTAAATACCACTAGCCGTTCCTGAGGTATTGCAGATACGCCGTTTTGACAACCGGGATGCGAATACTGTCTTTTATGACATTCAACATCCCTATCAACATTCTCTGACAGCTTAAATTTAATACCCTTAACGGTTCCTGAGATATTATATACAGAATTTTAACAGCATGAATGCATATAACTTATTTTGATTTACTTCAACGTCCTCCTCAACATTCCCTGGAGTTTCACCTCAATACCCTTTGCCTCAAGTAGTCACAATGCCAAGTAGTTGTAGTCACAAGTAGTCACAGCTGCAAGTAGGTGCAGTCACAAGTATTCGTAGTCACAATCGCAAGTAGTCGTAGTCACAGTCACAGTAGAAGTAGCAGAAGTAATGACAAATAAAGTTTCAAATTAATACCTTTAGCCGTTCCTAAGATATTGGATATTCGCCTTTTTGATAGCCTAGACACACATAGTTTCTTTTGATTTCGTTCAACATACCCCTCAACCCTCCATGAAGTTTCACCTTAATACACTTTGAATGTTCGGGAATACCCTGGCTCAAACTTTCCTCCATTTCCCAACACTAAATTTTGCATGTAAACATTGAGCGAATTGCATAATTTACAATCCCCGGGGGCAGTGGGGTGCTTGGCATCTCTAGAGTAATAGATATTAGACATTTTCACTATTTGAACAAAATAATTTTTTCAAAATTTCTCCCAATGTAAAGGGGGCATCTAATACAGATAGGGGACTGGTTCCCCTCCGATTACACTTTAACATTCCCCTCAGCATGCCCTGAAAATTTCAAATTAATACCACAAGCCGTTCCTTAGATATTACTTATATACCGTTTTGACAACCAATATTAATATAGTCTGTTTTGAGCTTGTTCAACATCCACCTCAGCGTCTGCTGAAATTTCATCTTAACACCCTAAGCCTTTTTGGACCCAGGATGAAATATGTTCCCTTTTCCCAACAACAAATCCTGTATGTAAACAATGGGCAACTTGCATAACTTATATTCCTTGCCTCAGGGGCCTTGGGGGGGGGGGCTATGAAATCCCAGAGGGTATAGCTATTTTGAACAAAATGGTACGAAACAAGAATTTTGACCGGATGTCTTTTGAGGATACATCTAAAAAGTACGTGGGAGGGCTGCCGGTTGCTCACCGACAACTTTTGACTCTTGAAAAGGGCACTGAAACTTTCAGTTTTCTATCGCATGAGTCCCTTCCGAGGTTTTCATGACCACCTCTTCTATATGAAGTGGCTCTGGGAAAGAAAATCCAGTTACTTGATTCCGGACACAAGTTAGTAGTTCTCCCCGGCACTAACAGTGGCTGGCGGTTGCATTCCATTAGGCGTTTTCGAGGGTTAAAGGGCCAACGACTTCAACCCAGGAAGGGTCACATCGGCGGCTGTGTCGTCTGAGCCCACAAACGGGTTCGAGGTTGGATTTGATGGTTTTTATCAGAGATTTTGACCGGCCTCCACGTTTTTGTTTCAAGCATGGGAGTGGTTTACAACGAAGATTCCTAGAAACAAAATATTTATCAGGCCAGTGATAGGCTTGGCTGGACCAGGATAGACGATGGTGGTGAATGATTATATTTCAGTTCAATCTTTTGTCCACAACATTGTCTTATCATTACGTTCGGGATTTAGTCGCATAGATTCAGTCCAAGTATGTGCCTTATGCACCTGTGATTGAACGGATTCAGAGCCTGATTTTTGGAGACTCTAATTGGTTATGTCTTGCGTCTGTACAGGGGGATAGAACGAGCAAGGGATTCAAACACTCAGGTTTTCGTCTTAACACTAAACTCTCTTCTTTTCTTGAGCAGTTCACACAGTTCTGAAAAGACAGAGGAGGCTCCTGATACGCCGGCATTAATTTCATCACTATATCCATCGTTAATGTCTATGATTTAACCAAGGTATTTGAATCGGCCAATCATTTAGATCTGGTAGTAATTATCAAACGAAGACGAGAGCTCCCCATTTACTTGGAAGCAGGGTCGTGTGAGTTTGTAGTATGCCTGTATTAGACGAACGATCTTGAGGAGTACTCCGTATTAAAGCATTGCCATCCAAGTTTTTGTAATGTAATGTAAATGCTTCAATTAACTTGGAGTGTATGGTTTGTTCTTAGAACATGTTTTTACTTTTTCTCAGGGAAGGAGTCACAACATTAAAAAAAAAAAATCAGATTTTGAAAATTGAATAGCTGATCATCAATGTCTTTGTTCCGACGAGAACCAGCCAGTTTTAATTATTTTGTATCCAAGATCTAAAATTGAAATTGGCTGATAAGAGAATTCAGTAGCATAAAATTATGATTAAAATTGGAAAGAGGCTTCATTAATAAAAATGCATGCTTCCCTCTAAAGGGGACAAGGGAAGTGGTGGGCAAGAAAAAGTATGCATATTTTTACAAATAAAATTAGGGTTAGAATTTCTTTATTTATTGTTTGTTATAAATTAAGAAAAACTACAAAGGAAATTTGATTTAAGATCATTAGCATCACTTACTAGAAAAATAATGACGTTTGGGACATGCAGAGGACAAAAATCGGTAATGCTATGCAATTGCTGGATTATAACAGCTTTTTTGTGGTTTATAACAGGTTTTTTGCTTTTTTGTTTGTTATAACAGCTACGGATAAATTATGTATACATATTTTAAAAGTAGTAATCTTGACTGTAAATTTTAGGTTTTTGGGGAGAAGGAGTCAACTAAGCACATCAACAAAGATTTGTTACCAATTCTCGTCAATCTATACGGCTGGCTTGCGTTTTCCAACAACAGCTTTAGAAAATAATGATCCCTCTAGAATACTGTGTCCTTGGATGCAATCTCCTTATATGCAATATCCTCTATCCTCTTATCACTATCCTCTGCACTAATCACTATCCTCCGCACTAATCACTATCCTCTTATGCACTATCCCTATTATTTTGTCTAACCTAAATGATTGACTTTTTTGAACACCGAAATTAACAATCGGCTTCTCGGGTTCTCGGGATTATTATGAACTTTCAAAATCGATCTGTAGTTATTGGGACTGTTTACAAGCTTCGTATTGATGAATACTTCACAGAATAGCCAGCTACTTCAAAGAACCTCTTGATTATATCCATAAGCCTAAGCATCCTTTGAATTCATTGGTGTTGAATATATTGGAGGTTTCTTTAAGCTTGACATGCTCCTTACCGACCATCACAATTCTAGTAGGCAAGGGGCCTTTCTGGCCTGAGTTTCGATCCAATCTTTGAGTCCACCTATAATCCCTATTTTTGTTAATTAGTTGCTCATATGTACTATAGGGACAATTCGGATGTTATTGCCAAACTGAATTTCTAAACTTCACCCCTAGTCAAGCATGAAAGCAAAACTTGGTGCAACCAAAGTTGGTGTCTGGACAGCTTACAAAACCAACTTCCTTCCATGTAGTGGAGTTTTCTATGTAGTAAACCCCAGCAAAGTCACAGAAAAGTAGAAAAGACTGTAGAGTAGTTGACTTGATCAAAAGCTGTTTCTCATATAGGCAGATATAGTTATTTAGTAGAGGCAAATCACGTCTAAACCTCAGGGGCGGATCCAGGATTTTCTTTAGGGGGAGGGGCGCAAAATAGACTAATCCGATAAATTTGCGTTAGGAGCAAGTTTATTTAACACAAACCTGCGTTAATTAAGTAAATTACACTACTTTAAACTACGTTAGGTGGGGACGCGCTCCCCCCTCGCCCCCTCTTTGGATCCACCACTGCTTAACCTTCAATGCAAGAAGATCGTGGAAGCAATGCGCAAAGCTCATTAAAGATTGAATGTTATCAAAGAGTGGGAGAAACAGAATATAATCTTACGAAGCATCTAAGGATGCAGTCTTTGCCATCCAATAGTTGGTGCGTAAGAAAATTTTAGATACAAAGGAAATTTTACCTTTAATTAGATCCTAAGTAACTGTTTATTTGTTTTCGGAATTAATTTAAAAAAAAAAATCAAAACGACGAGAAATTACTATTAAAGAATAAATAAAACCCAAAACGAACAGAAATTAAATAAACAATCATAGCAAAAACATACAACAAGTGATAATATAAAGGAATAAATAGATCTTAAAGCCAGTAATGCTTAGATTGAATATGAAAATTAAGCTTAAAACAAAAAAAAATATTTTGCTATTGAAGTTTAAATGAAGCTTAAAACGAACAGAAATTAAATAAACAATCAGTGCAAACAAATATACAATAGATATTAATGTAAATGAACAAATATATCTTAAAACGAGAGAAAGTTAAAGTGAATATGCAAATCAAGCTTGAAACGAACAAAAATCACTACAAACAAGAGTTTGAGTATCGCCTCCTTCTCTGACTGTAAAAGTCTAAAAACTACTGCGTCATTGGTACTTTACTGAAAACCCATTATATTACAAAGATTTTTTTTTGTACTTAATATTGAAAATAAACATTAAAATTAAAGTGAAATTTTGAACTGATGACCTTTCAGCAATTAATATCATTATACATCAAATGTTCAGTTTAATTTATTAGTTCCTTCGAAGATTGTTCAAGACGAATATAGTTTCACTACAAACAAGAGTTTGGATACGGCCCCCTTCCGTAACTGTAAATAAAAACCAAAAGCTTACTGCGTCATTGGCACTCAACTGAAAACGATTTATATGACAAATATTTTCTTTTCCAGTCCTTACCGCATTGAAAATAAAAATAAAACTACAGTGAAATAAATATTTGAACTGATGGATCTTTCAGCAATTAATATTATTATACATCAAATATTCAATTTGAACTTCGTGTGTGCATTTCCTGAACGGTAAGCCTCTCAGGACTTGAGGTAACGTTAAATAAGGATGAATCTTATCGACATCTTGAAAACTGAAATTATTGACTTTGAACTAATGTCGGTTTTCATTTTTTGGTCGGGTCTCTTTGGATATGAATTCGGGGGCAGCAAGTAACAAACGGGATCCCGATTGCTAGTGTCGGTGCTCAGGAGAATTGGTAAAACAATACCAAGACATAGCAGTGTCTCTCTTTTGAACATTTTATGTTCTATGAAGTCTTTCAAACCTTATTATTATTATTATTATTATTATCGTTATTTTATTACCCACTATTAAGCATACAAAATGTTGTAGATGGAGTACAAAAAAAGAAAGAAAATAACAACAAAATATCCAAAGCAAATTCAACTACAGAAAAACAAGATTAAGAATTCAACAATTACTACGACGAAAAACAAAATTGACAAAATTTAAGTTATTGCGACGTATAACGAAGAGTGGCTTAGTTCAAATACCTTTGCAAATCGAGCAGGGCGCTTCAGTAGAGCTATCAGCGGATCGGCTATACTATACTTCAGTGATATTTTCGAATTCCTCAATCCTCATCCAAATTGGAAGACGAAGAAGATACTCGCCATATCTGTAGAAAGTAGACCAAATACTGCGGTGATCAGACAAAGTAAATATTTTCCGAGATAGGGCTAGCACATGTGGCGAAACAAAAGCTTTATACACCCTTGCGAGTAGAAAACGGTTAAAGTGGCACTTCATTGAAACGAGAATTCCATAAGCTCTGCGTGTCTCTACAGCGAACAACGAAAGAAGGCAATCGCGAGTTTTTTTTTTAAGATTGTTACATATTGGAAGGCCGAGGTACATAATCAAACAGTTCGTGGTAGCGAACTGTAAGTGAGGAGCGACCCGGCTCAATGGTAACCGAAACTAAAAAAAACGGAATTTTGATACCAATAGATACATCAAAAGAATCAGATTTTAATTCTGATTTCAAATATATAATCTTAATTTTAATCTTACCCATCAAAAGTTACGCGCCTGAGAAAATTTGGCTGATTTTCGAAAATAGGGGAAAAGACCCTCTAAAAGTTATAGAACCCTAATGAAAATCACACCATCATATTCAGCGTATCAGAGAACCCTACTGTAGAGGTTTCAAGCTCCTATCTACAGAAATGTGGAATTTTCCATTTTTTGCCAGAAGAAATATCACGGATGTGTGTTTGTTTTTTTTTTGTTTTTTTTTTTATTTTTCCCAGGGGTGATCGCATCGACCCAGTGGTCCTAGAATATCGTGGGAGGGCTCATTGGAACGGAAATTAAAAGTTCTAGTGCCCTTTTTAAGTAACAAAAAAAATAGAGGGCAACTAGGCCCCCTCCCACGCTCATTTTTTCCCAAAATCACCCAATCAAAATTTTGAGATAACCATTTTGTTCAGCATGATCGAAAATATTATAACTATGTCTTTTAGGATGACTTAATCCCTCGAAGCCCCCAGGGGGAGGGCTAAAAGTTATGAACTTTACCCAATGTTAACATATAGGCTAGTATTGGTTATTGGGAAGTATACAGGCGTTTTCAGGGGAAATTTTATCTGGTAGTGGGGGGTGGGTCGGCGGCTATATGGGAGGATCTTTTCATGAAGGAAGTTTTCCTGGGGGAAGGGACATTGCTATGAAGGGGGGCCGGATTTCCCAGCATTATTTAAAAAAAGATCAGAAATTAATTATAAAAAAAACAAGTTTTCCAACTGAAAATAAGGAGTAACATCAAAACTTAAAACGAACACAAAATATTACAAGTATGATTGGGTTCACCCCCTATTCAATACCTCGCTTTTTAAGCCAAATATGTTTTATTACTTTCATAATAAATATGTATTCTGAGTAACGGCATGTGTGATTAAGGGTCATTTTTAAAGAATTGGAACAAATTTCGAACTTTAGCTTAAAGAGCGAGGTATTGACTAGGGGGCGAGCCCCCTAATAAACGTATTAAAAATATATGAACATAGAAGTTCGTTACGTAAGTTAATTCGTAAATTACGTATATTTATTACTAATATAAACGTTCGTAAATAAAATTAAACAAGTTTCGAGAAAGCCATTTAACCAAATAAAAGTAAAATTAATCTGCAAATCTTGTTTTAATTATTCGGCCTTTGTGATTAAGGGGTCATTTATAAAGAATTGGAGCAAAATTCGAACTTCAGCTTAAAGAGCAAGGTATTGGCTAGGGGGTGAACCCCCTAATATACTTTCAGTTTAAAAAACTTGTTTTTTTTTATTTAATCTTAGACAAAGACTTAATCGTATAAGTTCCGAAATTTAACATCAACTGGTGCACTATCTTTAACGCGGCTATTATATACGAAAACTTCACTCTTCTGGGGATTAAAAGAAAGACCTATGTTACCGTACTCCTTACTCAAAACACGGAAAGTCTCTTCGATGCCTACAACTGTTCTACTCGCGTTCAAAATGTCGTTGGCATAATCGATCAGCGAAACATTGAGACCTCTAAAGATACATGTAGACTGAACCGGTTCTTGCGATGAAATAATACTATTATTGAATAGTGGTGGCAAAGTAAGTGCCCCTTGGCGTATTCCCTACTCTACGGGTATAAGACTAGATGATAGGGCTAAAGCATTTATACACGGTACTCTTACATGCGCTTTTAATTTACTATGCATATTCCTCAGTGCGCGTAGAATGTGAACTTCCCGTTCACATTCCGCAAGACTCGCATCGAGCTCAATAGAAAATTTATTTTTCAGATCAGCATTAGGCAATAAAAACCAGTGCGTAAAATATTTAACCCACTCACTCGCAAAGAACAGGACATCAGCTGATTTTTTGTGTTTCTTCTTTTTTAGAAGTTTCTAAATGTGATAGGGGTCTTGATTTTGAGATTCTTTATAACATTAAATAATCAGAGGACGATGTGTAGCGAGTGTTTTTGCGAATCTACGCTTAGTATATAATCGGATGGAGTTCAAAATACCATGCTTAGGTCGGCAGTTATCTATCCACATGCGTTATATATAGGAAGGGCATGAAGCAGGAACTGACTATGAAATGGGCAATAGCTATAGCTAGGAGAATATTCTTACACATTTCGAAGATATTACCCTTTCAGAGGGAGAAATGTTGACTATATAAACTGTAACTCATCCTTCCTGGCCCTATCTTGGTCTTTAAAACTAATTCCCGAAAGATTTAATAGCATAGGATAGAATAACAATTCTTTGAGTTCTTGAAAAGCCGTTATTTAGAACTTTTGCCCAGAATTTTTGTAAAAGCTGTGATACAATCTGTATTTCGAAGATCAATAATGAATCATGAATCAATCATGAATAATGAATCATGAAGATCAATAATTTCTGATTTTCCGAAAAAACAAAAACCGAATTTTGGCCTCAAAGCTATACATTAAAAATCAAAGAGGACATCATCTTTTTGATAATGTACTTGAGATGCTTTGATGTAAGTGCTTCAGATTTTTTTCTAAACAAAGAAAGGATACAGATATAAACTCCAGTACCTAAATCTCTCATGAAATAAAGATCCCTAAGCACCCGAGATAATGGCATTACGATTTCTTTTGACTCGAAATCAAAAAGCTTTCAAAAACCTTTTCATCCCAAAGTAGTCACCTTCATTTCCTAGGAGTTAAATCTTGGAGATAGAGCACGGATTGGATTTCTTTTACGTTTTGGTTGCAATGGCACAGCTTTAATCAAGAGAAAAATTTGATTATTAAAGGTAGCAGAGAGGGTACAACACAGCTATTCTACAGAGATTTACTAAGAATCAGATCTCGGTTGTTTAAAGCTAAATTCTAAGCCTTGACATGGAGAAACCAAATTCTTAAGATACCGCATAATAATCTTAAACGGAGTGTATTCGGATAAACTGGGCTTAGCATGAGGACTTTACCTATTATTGACCTTTAGTCTTTCACCTGTTGAAGAGAAAAATCTTCTCTTTAGCTTTATTTTAGTGTTTTGGTCCCATTTCGTAAATGAAATAAATACATTACGGCTCATCTTGTATCCACTTCAATTACGAGGAAATATTTAGTTGATGTTACAGAAAAATGGTGTTTTGCAGAGGTACGGTGTAAACCAACTAGGGGCAGACCCAGAGAAAATTTTTAAGAGGGGGGTCAATGTGACAAGGGTACCAATAAGCCAAATCTTGGGGGGGGGGGCAAAGTGACAAGGGCGACAGTAATTGACCAAATTGACAAATTTATTAAAAAAAAGAGTGAAAAACAGAAAAAAAACAAGGAATGAGGGCACCAGAAAAAATACTGGAGGGACGAGGATCCCCTTCAACCCTCCCCACGCCTCCCTGGATCCGCCACCGAAACAAACCCTTGGCTGTTTGAAACTTCAATCTAATATACCACTCTAAATGAATCTTAGGTAGATAGATAGATGGATGGATAGATCCAAGAATAACAACAATAACAACAATGAATTTAAACAGTTAGACAAACACGTCAATGTACGTATTACCCCTGCACGGCTCTACAACCGGGAATACTACTGGGTATTCACGACGAACGGACCCGATGCACTTGATTTGTTGCACCATAGACATTCGTTTTGGCCTTGTTCAGTCAGTGGAATAACAACAGTTCTGGAAGTTGTTTATAAAGCGAGTTGTATTTATTTGTTTGCTTTTTACTCGTTCTGTTTTTAAATGGTTTTATTTTAAGAAGCTGTTTTTCTTACTTAAAGTTTTTATTTTTTTACTTTTGTTGAGAAAGGCTCTCGGACGTGGAGCTGAAATATTTAGATTTTTATTATCTTATGTTTTGTTGCCGTTTTATTTAAATTAAAACACTTCTTTATTTTAAATTAACCCGTTTTCCTTTCTTAACCTTTTTCTTGATTTATCAAGCAATTGATTATAAAAACCTTATTCACTAGTAACCCAATAGTTTTTAAACCGTCTGTGCAGCAAAATTCTTCTCTTTAGAATTTCCTTAGAGGTTTTACACCCCATTTTTAGAAAAAAGAACATTTCACTTTTCATTTTACAGCCACTTTAATTACGAAGAAAAGAGTAATTAATCAAGGTAGAAGTGAAAACACAAAAACATCAATTGTGTAGATGTTACTGTGAATGTCCGAAATCTGGTTATGTCGATATTCACCGGTGAATATCCGAAATTCCTTTTTTTTCTGCTTGGATTCAATTAGCTTCGCGAGTAAGGTTTTTCAGTCTTATGTAAGCTATGATGGTAAAAGTTAGGTTAGATTGTGTTACTTTAGGCTAGATCAGGTTAGGTTAAATTTGGTTATGAATATCATAAATTGGTTAAAAACCTAAGCCAACCAAACCTCACTTAACCTGTAATCATCAAACCTTGCATTAAGCTGAAAAAGTTGACTGACAACGCTGACTAAATTAAAGGAGAAAAAAAGGTATTTCGGAGATTCACAGGTGAATGTCGATATTCACCAATTTCGGACATTCACGGTAGCATAGACATGCAGTGTAAACCAAACCTTGAATATTAGCAGTTGGACCCTAAATTTCTGACAAGGTATAACAATAACTGAAATTTCAAAGGAGCATTATAATTAAAAAAAAAACATAAACGGAATATATTCTGACCTGCTTCATCGTTCAGCACAAATATTTTCTTAGATTAATTTTTAAAAACTTTTGAGATAATATTCTGACTTGCTTGATCGTGCAGCAAGTTTTTTTTTTTTAGATTAATTTAAGAAAAATGAGCGAAAAAAATCGAATAGTAAAACTACCACAAATCACCATTAATAAGTAAATGAAACCCAAGAAGAAGAGAAATTAGAACAAATAACCAAGTCAAGCACAAAACGAGCAGAAGCTAAGATGAGTAGGGATGACGCCACCCATGTGTCTTGAAGACCTGAACATAATTTGCACTTTACTGAAACATTGTTTATTTCGATCTGTACGGTTCTAGTTTTTATAATATAAAAAAAAACACCTGCGTAACAAAGATTTGAAAAAAAAACAGGACAAATGAATATGGATTGAAAGTTTAATATACATATACTGATGTTTATTCCTTAAAGTCTTAGTATTTTTGGATTTACTAAAGTGAAAACTTATAATGTATTGCGAGTGCAAATTATGTTTTGGTCTTCAGAAACATGGGGGAAGGCGTCATCCCTACTCACCTTAGTTTCTGACCAATTTGAGTTGATTGGTTGGCCATGCTTTAGCTTGTAGAGCTTGAATAAGAGATCTGAACAAACGACCGAAACCAAGAAGTTGACATCTACTTTCCTGGACATTTTAGAAAAACTATTTAAAACTCCTCGCGTTTTATGCTGGAGATAGGAGTATTAAGATTTAATTAACCATATATCATCAAAAAGTTTGAATTTTGCTGTTTCTTTTAAATCGAGCAAAATTTTCTTTCAAAGCTCAGAAAGGGCAGTCCTTGAACATTTTCAAGCATACTTGATAGGAAAACGCAAAAATCAGCTCAAACGAATTATCGTTTGAGTAATTTGTCTGCTTTGGGAGTTTTTTGTGGAGTCAAACGCTTTGATTTACAAGCACACCAACAAAACCGGCGTGAAAGTTCGCCGTCCTTTCTGTCAAATTTCACGGTCAAGCCAAATATTTTTGACAGCTCTCGATGATAGCTGGCTCCCTGGGAGATTTCATTAATGTCTTTGTCTTTGTGACGGTTAGCTGACGCTTAGGCTCGTAAAGTCATTTTATTGTACTGTGTAGCCTTTAAGAATATTTTAGTGTTTGAAATTTGGGCTTCGTAAATGTTAAATAAGCATTGACATGGTGAAATCAGCACCGTAAGCTTCATGGACATATGTAAGGAGACGTGTCTGGGGGTTTATCCTATCCACATTGAAAATATAGCATGTACAATACCCTTGGAGCCAACACTAACGGATTATTTTCTTGTGAATATAATCTATTGGACATTGATTGATGGGGGGGGGAGGGTTATAGACCGCACTTTTGCTTATATACGTCATCAATTTAACATATTTTATTCGTATTGCGAGATAGTGGATATCGCATTGTCTTTAGTCAAATATGAACCACTTAGACGTCAAACCTCTTATGCCCACACGTAAAAATAACTGTTGAAAATTGAAAACCCTTGAGAGAGTTAAAATGAGGGATAAAACACTGGTCTGGATTCTAATGAGCCCATCCCTTACGGGGGAGGGGAGAGAACACCAAAGGTGTTTCGCTCTTTTATTTGAGCACAGAAGAAGTATTTTAAGTACATGCTAGTACAGACTTAATCATCTTGGTTTCCAAAAATAATTGAAAATTAAATTAAAGCCAAATTATTTTCTTTCATTTTTGGTATTAATCCTTAATTTTAAAGTATACCTTACTGAATCAACTTCAGTCCTTTATTGAAACAGTCAAATTTATAAAAATAAGGTAATCAATTTGGCAGCTGAGTCGTGTACTTTTTTGTACTATGTTCTATCTGCAGATTTTAAGTATATTTTTTTACTAAAACTTAAAAGCATAGTCCCTTTGAAAAATTGTATTTCCTATTTTTATATTGAAAATTAATTATGTCAGGGATTATAAGAGCACTACTCTTTTAAATGGATTACTTCAAGATTTTCTTGGAGTAAACTCAAATGCATAACCATTATAAAAGCAGGTTAGGAATACAGCAATTTCAGTGTAATTTCTACTAGACAAATAGAGGAATTTAAATAAAGATCCTATTTTAAGTGTCTTTTCCTTTCTCCAACTTATCTCTGAGGATAAATGTGTAATTGTCTGAATAAAGGCATTGAGTGATAGTACGAATATCTCCTTAAGAAGGATTAGATCGGATGGAGGTGCAAACGATATTCAACATGCTTGTTTGAGATTCATAATGTTTGGTGAATTATTGTAATATTTAAGAACATTTTCGTAAAATAATGGTTTGGTTAAATATAAAATATGAATTGAGTTGATTAATGTCTATTAAGTATGATTAAAATCTACTGAAGAAGGGATTAAATTGCATTGACGACGTTACATATGCTTATTTTTACTCTGCAAACTTAGGTTTATTGCTGTAACACACACACACATATATATATATATATATATATATATATATATATATATATATATATATATATATATATATATATATATATATATATATATATAGTACCGGGAGCTCGGTGACTTCCACACCGGGCCCATGCACTTGGCACGTGGCAGGCTTCTATATATGGATTCTCAATGTCACTGTCTTCTAACCACAGACAATTTATCAATGTGAATTAAAGTGAATATTAAAGTTATTAAAGTGAAAATTTTTAAAAGAATTTTTCACAAAAGTGCAAACTCTATTCTGGCCTTTAGAAAGCATAAGGGGTTTGTAAACCTCCTCATTTTAGTTTCTGCTCGTTTTGTGTTTGTTTTGGTTATTTATTGTAATTCCTGTTTGTTTTCGGCTTCATTTATTTGTTGATGCTGATTTGTGGTATTTGTATGCTTGGTAGATTATTTGCTTCTATTTTTGATCATTTTGGGTTTAATGGAGTTCTTTACGTTTTTTGAAAAACTTGTATTGTGGAAAAAGTTTAAAAAAAAATTAAATTCTGTTCGTTTTATATTGTCATAGTCTTTTTCAGGGAAAAATAAAATAATAGTTTGAACCTTTTTGGTTGTCCCTTGAGAATTTATTGTTTGGCATACTATTTACATCCTGGAGAAACTTTTTCAGTAAGTTTTAACAATATTAAACCCTTTTGAAACCATGACACAAATAGTAGTGCTTAATTCAGTCACATGAAGCATCTAGTTATAGTCATTAGTCTGTTCAGCTGTGCTGATCAAAATGGCTGTATTAAATTTTGATTGGAAGTCTCAGAAAAATTATGACCTAAAGAGGAGGGCTGATGGTCCTCCAATCACTTTTGAATCTTAAGACTGGACTAGAACTTTTAATTTTCTATCAAAGTAGCTCCTTTAAAATATAAATAATATTACTAGCTATGACAGAGCTCTATGTCCTTATATGCCCTTTTAATAACTGCATGCATATAATTTTTTGTTTCATTCACATCCCCGTAAACATTCCATAAAAGTTTCAACTTAATACCATCAGCGTCGTTGGTTTCAGTGACAGTAGAAGCAGCATTGCATGGATAGGCTACACAGAGTGACTTCTGGCTAGTTCAAAATCTTTAACCTATGAAGGCATGAAGGTGAAATTTTAAGAGAATATTTCCGTTGTACGGATGACAGCTTGCCATCCGTCTGAAGGTTGTCAAAAGGGCATATCAGCAGTATCTTAGGAACAGTTTCGCATGTAAAATAAAAATTTACAACGCTTGTTGTGGGGGCTGTTGAAAAAATCAAAAGGCAGTATTTGCATCATAATACTACTACTTCTACTCCTACATCAACTGCTATTGCTACTTTTATTATTCTGCTGTTAGTACTACTGCTAATAAGGCTGAGACCACTACTATTAACTCTACTCCTACTGCTACTACTATAAATACTGGTGCTACTGCTACTACTAATAAACCTAAGGGTATTAATGCAAAAATTTTGGGCAATTTTGTAACTGTATGGAAATAAATCGAAACACACTATGCCCATATTGTCAAAACGATTTATCAGCAAGGCTTCAGGACCGGTTGGTGGTATTAAACTAAAAATTTTATCGTGTGTTGAAGGGGATGTTGAAAAAAAGTGTTAATTGCATACTGCTAATAATTCTACTGCTGCAACTACAACTATTGCTACGCAAAATTTCTGGACCTTTCAACAATGCTGAAAAAAAAATTTTGTCACAAAACTTTGCTTGGATGTTTGTTATGGGAAATCATGGGCATGGGGGAGTGTTATGGTGGTAACCACCGCTGGCACCAGTGTTATACTGGTAACCACCGCTAGCACCAGTGTTATACTGGTAACCACCGCTGGCAGCAATGTTATACTGGTAGGTTACAATGCCACCAGCAATGAGACGTTATAATGTACGGGTGTTACCACTTATTGGTACAAAAAAGGTGCTAAACCATTTACTGTAGGGAAAAGCCCCGGCGGCACCAAATTATAATGGGATGCCCGTGTCTACCACACCGGTTCTGAAAATATTGGGTTTTTTACTACCCTATTTACAGTATACCCTGCCCCAGGGTATGATATCGTGATCGAGTGGCCAAATGTCCACTCCCTAAGGCCAAGTGTACCCGCCGTGGGTTACCACTAAAAATCTCTAACTCTCTCTATTGGAGTTAAAGAACCCACCTGTCAATATAATAATGACGGTATCTCGTAACTCTGTTCCTACCCTGCCTGGGTTCCGGGAAAATTAGTTCACAGTATGCAGAAAATATCTTAATTGTACTCTTCCAAACGGTCACATACATAAGTTCATATAAGTTTATTAATCCACATTAATAAACAAATAAATAAATTAAACAAAACTTTCATGCTGGAGAAAACCTACGAAGGTTTGCGATCGCGCGAAAATCCACGTAACTACTTACCTATTAACTCAACTATTTACATATTACATAAACCTCAACTTACACTGAAACACAAATACTGCAGCTTGGTAATCTCTTATCTGACCTACATTAAGGAGCTTAAGGGACCTAAAAAAAACACATGTCATGTACATCCTGGACATACCTACCGATTGTTCTATTAGCTTTATTTTGTACAACTTGCACTCTTTTATAGTTGCACAAGAAGTCACTGCTCCATAAGAGGCAACTGTAGGAGATATACTGATAAACCAACGAATAATATATAGTTAAAAGTATTCTTTGAGGGAGAAAGTGCTGCAGACGTCGAAGTATTCCTACCCCACGGGCAATTTTTGATGAAATTACGAAACTGTGACACTTCCATGCCAGATGGCAATCAAGATAAAAACCAAGGTAGCGGAGATGATGAACTTGCTGAATCAGATTACCACATAAAGTTACCTGGCAAGACGCATCCAGTGGTGTACCAACTCTACAAAACGTCATTAAAAATGTCTTGAGAACATTTACACACAATAGTCTTAATGAAGTGAAAATCTCCAGCCTTTCCAATGCGAGATTCGCTTTTTTCACCAGGTATAAATAGGAACAAATATGTTTCACTTCTGTCCATACCACTGTTGATTGATTCTATCAGTTGTTGCAAAGCATTCGTCGTCGAGTGCCCTTTGCGGAATCTGAATTGGGTCTCACTGAGCAAATCATAAGCCTGCAGGAAAAATATAGACGTTTATGAATAACTTTATCTAATAATTTCGAAAACAGTGGAAGGATCGAAACCGGTCTCCAGCTCTCAATTTCGTTTTTAGGGCCACCTTTATGACAAACTCATATATGAACTCCCATTAAAGACTCCCTATACGGGGTCTCAAAGTAGACTACTCAAAAATAATATTCTATACAGCAACAGTAGAAAGGGGGGTGCCAGTCCCGTACCCCAACCATATATGGGCATAGAGTCCCTAGGGAGAACACATGGTTAATTAAAGTGGGTCAATGACCTCTTTTTCCAAGGTCAATTTATTTATTGTTGTTGTTGTTTTGGCCAAGTGCATGCTCGAGGCGAATGTTATGATCCAGAAATAGGAAACAGTATTTGTTGTTGTTGTTGTTTTGGTCAAGTGCATGCTCGGTGCGAATGTTATGATCCAGAAATAGGAAACAGTATTTGTTGTTGTTGTTGTTTTGGTCAAGTGCACGCTCGAGGCAAATGTCAAGATTCAATGACCTCAATTCCACTTTTGTGAATCAATAATTCCCCTTAGAAACAACAAATTAATTCCCTTTTCTTGACAAGTCAATCAATCATGACATTATCTTTCAGACATTAAAAACGTTACCCAGAAACAATTCTCCAGGAAAAGACCCAACAAATTAATGAATTTTGCCGAGGAAACAATTCTGCTAGTTGAACTCCAAAGATATTAATAAACTTTGCCATGGAAACAATTCTCCAAGAAACATCTTAGCGATGAAGAGATTAACGCGTGAAAGGGTTTCCCAGTAATTTGAAATGTGACAGCGCAAGGATGCCAAAAACAAAACGAACACGCTGAAATTACGGTTAGGGATTATTTCGGCAAAACAGTTTTAGACATTTTAGGGAATTATTTCGGCGAAACAGTTAGAGACATTTTAAAAGATGATTTTAGAAGATGTTTTAGAAGAGATTTTGAGTGTGGTCGTTATAATACACAAGTTCCATTTGAACAGTGTCGTGAGGGCCCCTACCCCAACCCCGAAGGGTTCCGATCCCCCATCCCAACCCCGAAGGAAGCCCCCGGCCCCCAAAGGTTCCCCCAAGCTCCCAAAGGGGATGACATCATCTGTCAGACATGAAAAACATCGCCCAGAAACAATTCTCCAGGAATAGACCCAAGACATTAATGAACTTTGCCCCGGAAACAATTCTACTGGTCGAACTCCAAAGATATTAATAAACTTCGCCATGGAAACAATTCTCCAAGAAACATCTTAGCGATGAAGAGATTAACGCGTGAAAGGGTGTCCCAGTAATTTGAAATGTGACAGCGCAGGGATGCCAAAAACAAAAGGAACACGCATAAATTACGCTAAGGGGTTCTTTGGGCGAAAGCGTTTTAGACATTTTAGGGAATTATTTCGGCGAAACAGTTAGAGACATTTTAAACGATGATTTTAGAAGATGTTTTAGAAGAGAATTTGAGGATGAAATTCTGTGGTCGTTATAATACACAAGTTCCATTTGAACAGTGTCGTGAGGTCCCTACCCCAACCCCAAAGGGCTCCGATCCCCCTACCCCAACCCCCAAGGAACCCCCCCGTCCCCAAAGGTCCCCCGGGCTCCCAAAGGACCCCCCGGCCCGCAAGGGCCCCCCAGACCCCCTCCCCGTGCCCCCGAAGAGTCCCCTCCCCATTTTGTTAATACTTTTTATGCACTTTATTATATCTTTTCAGAACAAGTTCCTTTCTTAATGTCCCTTCTAAACCCATTTTACAAGTTGAAGTTCCCATCCTTCTCATCCACAACTATACTTTACAGTTATTTGGATACCTCAACACCAAGAAATACTTTTCAAAAGACATTTCAGAGCAAGTTACTTTCTTAATGTCCCTCCTAGACCCATTTTCCAACTTGAAGTACTTATCTTTTTCACCAAAACTTTAATTTACAGCTTTTTGGATACCTCAACACCAAGAAATACTTTTCAAAAGACATTTCAGAGCAAGTTACTTTCTTAATGTCCCTTCTAAACCCATTTTACAAGTTGAAGTACCCATCCATATCACTCACAACTTTACTTTACCGCTTTTTGGTTACCCCAACATCGAGAAATACTTTTCAAAAGACATTTCAGAGCAAGTTCCTTTCTTAATGTCCCTTCTAAACCCATTTTCCAACTTGAAGTACCCATCCTTTTCACCCACAATTTTACTTTATAGATTTTTGAATACCTCAACACCAAGAAATACTTTTCAAAAGACATTTCAGAGCAAGTTACTTTCTTAATGTCCTTTCTAAACCCATTTTCCAACTTGAAGCATCCATCCTTTTTACCCACAACTTTACTTTACAGCTTTTTTGATACCTCAACACCAAGAAATACTTTTCAAAAGACTTTTCAGAGCAAGTTACTTTCTTAATGTCCCTTCTAAGCCCATTTTACAACTTGAAGTATCCCATCCATTTCACCCACAACTTTACTTTACAGCTTTTTGGATACCTCAGCACCAAGAAATACTTTTCAAAAGACATTTCAGAGCAAGTTCCTTTTCCTAATGTCCTTCTAAACCCATTTTACAACTTGAAGTACCCATCCTTTTCACCCACAACTTTACATTACAGTTTTTTGGATACCTCAACACCAAGAAATACTTTTCAAAAGACATTTCAGAACAAGTTCTTTTCATAATGTCCCTTCTAAACCCATTTTCCAACTTGAAGAATCCATCCTTCTCATCCACAACTTTACTTTACTGCCTTTTTGGATACCTCAACACCAAGAAATAGATTTCAATAAACATTTCAGAGCAAGTTCCTTTCTTAATGTCCATCCTAAACCCATTTTACAAGTTGAAGCATCCATCCTTTTCACCCACAACTTTACTTTACAGCTTTTTTGATACCTCAACACCAAGAAATACTTTTCAAAAGACATTTCAGAGCAAGTTACTTTCTTAATGTCCCTTCTAAACCCATTTTCCAAGTTGAAGTACTTATCTTTTTCACCACAACTTTACTTTACAGCTTTTTGGATACCTCAACACCAAGAAATACTTTTCAAAAGACATTTCAGAGCAAGTTACTTTCTTAATGTCCCTTCTAAACCCATTTTACAAGTTGAAGTACCCATCCATATCACTCACAACTTTACTTTACAGCTTTTTGGTTACCCCAACATTGAGAACAACATTTCAAAAGACATTTCAGAGCAAGTTCCTTTCTTAATGTCCCTTCTAAACCCATTTTACAACTTGAAGTACCCATCCTTTTCACCCACAACTTTACTTTACAGCTTTTTGGATACCTCAACACCAAGCAATACTTTTCAAAAGACATTTCAGAGTAAGTTACTTTCTTAATGTCCTTTCTAAACCCATTTTCCAACTTGAAGCATCCATCCTTTTTACCCACAACTTTACTTTACAGCTTTTTTGATACCTCAACACCAAGAAATACTTTTCAAAAGGCATTTCAGAGCAAGTTTCTTTCTTAATGTCCCTTCTAAGCCCATTTTACAACTTGAAGTATCCCATCCTTTTCACCCACAACTTTACTTTACAGCTTTTTGGATACCTCAACACCAAGAAATACTTTTCAAAAGACATTTCAGAGCAAGTTCCTTTTCTTAATGTCCTTCTAAACCCATTTTACAACTTGAAGTACCCATCCTTTTCACCCACAACTTTACATTACAGTTTTTTTGGATACCTCAACACCAAGAAATACTTTTCAAAAGACATTTCAGAACAAGTTCTTTTCATAATGTCCCTTCTAAACCCATTTTCCAACTTGAAGAATCCATCCTTCTCATCCACAACTTTACTTTACTGCATTTTTGGATACCTCAACACCAAGAAATAGATTTCAATAAACATTTCAGAGCAAGTTCCTTTCTTAATGTCCATCCTAAACCCATTTTACAAGTTGAAGCATCAATCCTTTTCACCCACAACTTTACTTTACAGCTTTTTTGGATACCTCAACGCCAAGCAATACTTTTCAAAGACCATTTCAGAACAAGTTCTTTTCATAATATCCCTTCTAAACCCATTTTAGAACTTGAAGCATCCATCCTTCTCATCCACAACTTTACTTTACAGCTTTTTGGATACCTCAACACCAAGAAATACTTTTCAAAAGACATTTCAGAGCAAGTTACTTTCTTAATGTCCCTACTAAACCCATTTTCCAAGTTGAATCACTTATCTTTTTCACCACAACTTTACTTTACAGCTTTTTGGATACCTCAACACCAAGAAAAACTTTTCAAAAGGCATTTCAGAGCAAGTGAATTTCTTAATATCCCTTCTAAACCCATTTTACAAGTTGAAGTACCCATTCATTTCACTCACAACTTTACTTTACAGCTTTTTGGTTACCCCAACATCGAGAAATACCTTTCAAAAGACATTTCAGAGCAACTTATTTTATTAATGTCCCTTCTAAACCCATTTTCCAACTTGAAGTTTCCATATTTTTCACCCACACTTATACTTTATAGCTTTTCGAATGCACCTACTCCAAGAAATACATTTGAAAAGACATTTTAGAGAAAGTTCCTTTATTAATGTCCCTTCGAAACAAATTTTCCAAATTGAAGAATCCATCCTTTTACCCACAACTTTACTTTACAGCTTTTTTGATACCTCAACACCAAGAAATACTTTTCAAAAGACATTTCAGAGCAAGTTACTTTCTTAGTGTCCCTTCTAAACCCATTTTACAACTTGAAGTATCCCATCCATTTCACCCACAACTTTACTTTACAGCTTTTTGGATACCTTAACACCAAGAAATACTTTTCAAAAGACATTTCAGAGCAAGTTCCTTTTCCTAATGTCCTTCTAAACCCATTTTACAACTTGAAGTACCCATCCTTTTCACCCACAACTTTACATTACAGTTTTTTGGATACCCCAACACCAAGATATACCTTTCAAAAGACATTTCAGAACAAGTACTTTTCATAATGTCCCTTCTAAACCCATTTTACAACTTGAAGCATCCATCCTTCTCATCCACAACTTTACTTTACTGCATTTTTGGATACCTCAACACCAAGAAATACCTTTCAAAAGACATTTCAGAGCAAGTTCCTTTCTTTTTGTCCATCCTAAACCCATTTTACAAGTTGAAGCATCCATCCTTTTCACCCACAACTTTACTTTACAGCCTTTTCGGATACCACAACACCAAGCAATACTTTTCAAAGACCATTTCAGAACAAGCTCTTTTCATAATGTCCCTTCTAAACCCATTTTACAACTTGAAGCATCCATCCTTTTCACCCACAACTTTACATTACAGCTTTTTGGATACCTCAACACCGAGAAATACTTTTCAAAAGGCATTTCAGAGCAACATTTTTTCTTAATGTTCCCTTCTAAACACATTTTACGAGTTGAAGCATCCATCATTTTCACCCACAACTTTACATTACAGCTTTTTGGATACCTCAACACCGAGAAATACTTTTCAAAAGGCATTTCAGAGTAAGTTCCTTTCTTAATGTCCCTTCTAAACCCATTTTACAACTTGAAGTACCCATTCATTTCACACACAACTTTACTTTACAGCTTTTTGGATACCTCAACACCAAGAAATACCTTTCAAAGGCATTTCAGAGCAATTTCCTTTCTTAATGTATCTTCTAAACCCATTTTCCAACTTGAAGTACCCATCCATTTCACCCACAACTTTACTTTACAGCTTTTTGGATGCCTCAACACCATTAAATACTTTTCAAAGGCTTTTCAGAACAAGTTCTTTACGTAATGTCCTTCCTAAACCAATTTTAAAAGTTGAAGTAGTCATCTTTTCCCCCACAACTTTACATTACAGATTTTTGGATACCTCAACATCAAGCAATACTTTTCAAAAGGCTTTATTATATCTTTTCAGAACAAGTTCTTTATGTAATTTTCTTCCTAAACCCATTTTACAAGTTGAAGTAGTTATCTTTTTCCCCACAACTTTACTTTACGACTTTTTTGTGCACCCAAACATCAAGCAATACTTTCAAAAAGGCTTTATTATATCTTTTCAGAACAAGTTTTTTTCTTAATGTCCTTCTTAAACCAATTTTACAAATTCTAATTTTTTTCTTAGGAATATTTCAGTAGTGTTTTGTAGTGGTTTACCTCGTCACAGTTACATTTTCTTGATTTTTCAAAGTTCATTTTGGATTTCTTTCGATGAGATGCAAGAGTTGGAATATTTCAGTAGTGTTTTGTCATGGTTTACCTTGTCACAGTTACATTCTCGTAATTTTTTAAAGTTCATTTTGGATTTCTTTCGATGAAATGCATGAGTTGGAATATTTCAATAGTGTTTTGTCATGGTTTACCTTGTCACAGTTACATTATCTTGATTTTTCAAAGTTCATTTGAATTTCTTTCGTTGAAATGTAAGAGTTTGAATATTTCAGTAGTGTTTTGTTGTGGTTTACCTTGTCACAGTTACATTCTCTAGATTTTTCAAAGTTCATTTTGAATTTCTTTCGTTGAAATGCAAGAGTTTGAATATTTCAGTAGTGTTTTGTCTTGGTTTACCTTATCACAGTTACATTTTCTTTATTTTTCAAAGTTCATTTTGATTTTCTTTCGTTGAAATGCAAGAGTTGGAATATTTCAGTAGTGTTTTGTTGTAATTTACCTTGTCACACTTACATTCTCTTAATTTTTCAAAGTTCATTTTGGACTTCTTTCGATGAAATGCAAAAGTTGGAATATTTCAATAGTGTTTTGTCGTGGTTTACCTAGTCATAGTTTCATTCTCTTAATTTTTCAAAGTCCATTTTCAATTTCTTTCATTGAAATGCAAGAGTTGGAATATTTCAGTAGTGTTTTGTCGTGGTTTACCTTGTCACAGTTACATTCTCTAGATTTTTCAAAGTTCATTTTGGTTTTCTTTCGTTGAAATGTAAGAGTTGGAATATATCAGTAGTGTTTTGATGTGGTTTACCTTGTCACACTTACGTTCTCTTAATTTTTCAATAAATAAAAGTTCAAATAGGGATAAAATCCTTTTAATAGACAGTGTTTTTTATAATAGTGATAAAAATTCACAAAAATACCAGATATTTCGGTCACATATACAGTGACCGTCATCAGTGGCTTTTACATCAGAGTTTTACCACTGATGACGGTCACTGTATATGTGACCGAAATATCTGGTATTTTTGTGAATTTCTATCACTGTTATAAAAAACACTGTCTATTAAAAGGATTTTATCCCTATTTGAACTTTTATTTATCGTCATGGAAAGGCAGTGTGGTCTCCAAAATTATCTACTTAATTTTTCAAAGTTCATTTTGGATTTCTTTTTATGAAATGCAAGAGTTGGAATATTTCAATAGTGTTTGGTTGTGGTTTACCTTGTCACAGTTAAATTTTCTTGATTTTTCAAAGTTCATTTTGGATTTCTTTCGTTGAAATGCAAGAGTTGGAATATTTCAGTAGTGTTTTGTCATGGCTTACCTTATCACAGTTACATTCCCTTAATTTTTCAAAGTTTATTTTGATTTTCTTTCATTGAAATGCAAGAGTTGGAATATTTCAATAGTGTTTTGATGTGATTTACCTTGTCAGAGTTAAATTCTCTTTATTTTTCAAAGTTCATTTCCAGTTTCATTCATTGAAATGCAAGAGTTAGAATATTTCAATAGTGTTTTGTTGCGGTTAACCTTGTTACAGCTACGTTCTTTTGATTTTTCAGCGTTAATTTTGGTTTTCCTTAGTTGAAATACAAGAGTTAGAATTTTTCAGAAGTGTTTTGCTGTGGTTTACCTTGTCACACTTACATTCTCTTAATTTTTCAAAGTTCATTTTGGATTTCTTTCGTTGAAATGAAAGAGTTGGAATATTTCAGTAGTGTTTTGTCAAGGCTTACCCTGTCACTGTCACATTCTCTTAATTTTTCAAAGTTCATTTTGAATTTCTTTCATTGAAATGCAAGAGTTGGAATATTTCAGTAGTGTTTTGTCGTGGTTTACCTTGTCACAGTTACATTCTCTTGATTTTACAAAGTTCATTTTGAATTTATTTTATTGAAATGCAAGAGTTGTAATATTTCAGTAGTGTTTTGTTGTGGTTCACCTTGTCACAGTTACATTCTCTTGATTTTTCAAAGTTCATTTTGGTTTTCTTTCGTTGAAATGCAAGAGTTGGAATATTTCAGTAGTGTTTTGTAGTGGTTTACCTTGTCACACTTACATTATCTTAATTTTTCAAAGTTCATTTTGGAATTTCTTTCGTTCAAATGCAAGAGTTGGAATATTTCACTAGTGTTTTGTCATTGTTTACCGTGTCACAGTTACATTCTCTTAATTTTTCAAAGCTCATTTTGAATTTCTTTCATTGAAATGCAAGAGTTGGAATATTTCAGTAGTGTTTTGATGTGGTTTACCTTGTCACAGTTACATTCTCTCAATTTTTCAAAGTTCATTTTGAATTTTTTTCATTGAAATGCAAGAGTTGGAATATTTCAGTAGTGTTTTGTCATGGTTTAACTTGTCACAGTTACATTCTCTTACTTTTTCAAAGTTCATTTTGAATTTCTTTCGTTGAAATGCAAGAGTTGGAATATTTCAGTAGTGTTTTGTTGTGGTTTTCCTTGTCAAAGTTACTTTTTCATGATTTTTCAAAGTTCATTTGGATTTCTTTCCTTGAAATGCAAGAGTTGGAATATTTCAGTAGTGTTTTGCTGTGGTTTACCTAGTCACAGTTACATTCTCTTGATTTTTCCAAGATCATTATGGTTTTGTTTCGTTGAAATGCAAGAGTTGGAATATTTCAGTAGTGTTTTGATGTGGTTTACCTTGTCAAAGTTAGGTTCTCTCAATTTTTCAAAGTTCATTTCGAATTTCTTTCATTGAAATGCAAGAGTTGGAATATTTCAGTAGTGTTTTGTCATGGTTTACCTTGTCACAGTTACATTCTCTTACTTTTTCAAAGTTCATTTTGAATTTCTTTCGTTGAAATGCAAGAGTTGGAATATTTCAGTAGTGTTTTGTTGTGGTTTTCCTTGTCAAAGTTACTTTTTCATGATTTTTCAAAGTTCATTTGGATTTCTTTCCTTGAAATGCAAGAGTTGGAATATTTCAGTAGGGTTTTGCTGTGGTTTACATTGTCACAGTTACATTCTCTTGATTTTTCAAAGTTCTTTTTGGAATTTCATTCGTTGAAATGCAAGAGTTGGAATATTTCAGTAGTGTTTTGTTGTAGTTTAACTTGTCACAGATACATTCTCTTGATTTTTCAAAGTTCATTTTGAATTTCATTTGTTGAAATGTAAGAGTTGGAATATTTCAATAGTGTTTTTTCATGGTTTACCTTGTCACTGTTACATTCTCTTGATTTTTCAAAGTTCATTTTGAATTTTTTTCGTTGAAATGCAAGAGTTGGAATATTTCAGTAGTGTTCTGTCGTGGTTTACCTTGTCACAATTACATTCTCTTGATTTTTCAAAGCTCATTTTGAATTTCACTCATTGAAATGCAAGAGTTGGAATACTTCAGTGGTGTTTTGTTGTGGTTTACCCTGTCACAGTTACAATCTCTTGATTTTTCAAAGTTCATTGAAATTTCTTTCAATGAAATGCAAGAGTTGGAATACTTCAGTAGTGTTTTGTTATGGTTTACCTAGTCACTGTTACATTCTCTTGATTTTTCAAAGTTCATTTCAGATTTCTTTCATTGAAATGCAAGAGTTGGAATATTTCAGTAGTGTTTTGCCGTGGTTTACTTTGTCACACTTACATTCTCTTAATTTTTCAAAGTTCATTTTGGATTTCTTTCGTTGAAATGCAAGAGTTGGAATATTTCAGTAGTGTTTTGTCAAGGCTTACCCTGTCACAGTCACATTCTCTTAATTTTTCAAAGTTCATTTTGAATTTCTTTCGATGAAATGCAAGAGTTGGAATTTTTCAGTAGTGTTTTGTCATGGTTTACTTTCTTATAATTACATTCTCTTGATTTTTGAAAGTTTATTTTGGATTTCATTCATTGAAATGCAAGAGTTGGAATATTTCAGTAGTGTTTTGCCGTGGTTTACTTTGTCACAGTTACATTCTATTAATTTTTCAAAGTTCATTTTGTTTTTCTTTCATTGATACGCAAGAGCTGGAATATTTCAGTAGTGTTTTGTAATGGTTTACCTTGTCACACTTACATTCTCTCAATTTTTCAAAGTTCATTTTGGAGTTTCTTTCATTGAAATGCAAGAGTTGGAATATTTCACTAGTGTTTTGTCATGGTTTACCGTGTCACAGTTACATTCTCTTAATTTTTCAAAGCTCATTTTGAATTTCTTTCATTGAAATGCAAGAGTTGGAATATTTCAGTAGTGTATTGTCATGGTTTACTTTGTCACAGTTACATTCTCTTAATGTTTTGAAGTTCATTTTGAATTTCTTTCATTGAAATGCAAGAGTTGGAATATTTCAGTAGTGTTATCTCATGGTTTACTTTGTCACAGTTACATTCTCTTGATTTTTCAAAGTTCATTTTGTATTTCTTTCTTTGAAATGCAAGAGTTGGAATATTTCAGTAGTCTTTTTGATGTGGTTTACCGTGTCACACTTACATTCTCTTGATTTTTCAAAGTTCATTTTGGTTTTCTTTCGTTGAAATGCAAGAGTTGGAATATTTCAGTAGTGTTTTGTAGTGGTTTACCGTGTCACACTTACATTCTCCTAATTTTTCAAAGTTGATTTTGAAATTTTATCATTTAAATGCAATAGTTGGAATATTTCACTAGTGTTTTGTCATGGTTTACCTTGTCACAGTTACATTCTCTTAATTTTTCAAAGCTCATTTTGAATTTCTTTCATTGAAATGCAAGAGTTGGAATATTTCAGTAGTGTATTGTCATGGTTTACCTTGTCACAGTTAGATTCTCTTAATTTTTCAAAGTTCATTTTGAATTTCTTTCAATGAAATGTGAGAGTTGGAATATTTCAATAGTGTTTTGTTGCGGTTTACCTTGTCAAAGTTACATTCTCTTGATTTTTCAAAGTTCATTAAGAATTTCTTTCGTTGAAATGAAAGAGTTGGAATATTTCAGTAGTGTTTTGTCATGGCTTACCTTGTCACAGTTACATTTTTTTACTTTTTCAAAGTTCATTTTGGATTTCTTTCGTTGAAATACAAGAGTTGGAAAATTTCAGTAGTGTTTTGTTGTGGTTTACCTCGTCACTGTTACATTTTCTTGATTTTTCAAAGTTCATTTTGAATTTCTTTCGTTGAAATGCAAGAGTTGGAATATTTCAGTAGTGTTTTGTTGTGGTTTACCTTGTCACAGTTACATTTTCATGATTGTTCAAATTGGATATGGATTTCGTTCGTTGAAATGCAAGAGTAGGAATATTTCAGTAGTGTTTTGCTTTGGTTTACCTTGTCACAGTTACATTCTCTTGATTTTTCAAAGTTCATATTTGGAATATTTCAGTAATTTTTTGTTGTGGTTTACCTTGTCACAGTTACATTCTCTTGATTTTTCAAAGTTCATTTTGGATTTCTTTCGTTGAAATGCAAGAGTTGGAATATTTCAGTAGGGTTTTGTTGTGGTTCACCTTGTCACAGTTACATTCTCTATATTTTTCAAAGTTCTTTTTGGAGTTTCATTCTTTGAAATGCAAGAGTTGGAATATTTCAGTAGTGTTTTGTTGTAGTTTACCATGTCACAGATACATTCTCTTGATTTTTCAAAGTTTATTTTAAATTTCCTTTGTTGAAATGTAAGAGTTGGAATATTTCAATAGTGTTTTGTCATGGTTTACCTTGTCACTGTTACATTCTCTTGATTTTTCAAAGTTCATTTTGAATTATTTTCGTTGAAATGCGAAAGTTGGAATATTTCAGTAGTGTTCTGTCGTGGTTTACCTTGTCACAATTACATTCTCTTGATTTTTCAAAGCTCATTTTGAATTTCACTCATTGAAATGCAAGAGTTGGAATACTTCAGTGGTGTTTTGTTGTGGTTTACCCTGTCAGAGTTAAATTCTCTTGATTTTTCCAAGTTCATTGAAATTTTTTTCAATGAAATGCAAGAGTTGGAATATTTCAGTAGTGTTTTGTTATGGTTTACCTAGTCACTGTTACATTCTCTTCATTTTTCAAAGTTCATTTCGGATTTCTTTCATTGAAATGCAAGAGTTGGAATATTTCAGTAGTGTTTTGCCGTGGTTTACTTTGTCACAGTTACATTCTCTTGATTTTTCAAAGATAATTTTGGTTTTCTTTCCTTGAAATGCAAGAGTTGGAATATTTCAGTAGTGTTTTGTTGTGCTTTACCTTGACACAGTTACATTTTCTTGATTTTTGTTAGGTTAGGTTAGATCAAATTAGGTTAGGTTAGGTTAGCCTACGTACGCGCGCGTCCGTAGGCTAACCTAACCTAACCTAACTTAACCTAACCTAACCTAATTTGATCTAGCCTAACCTAACCTAACAAAAATCAAGATAATGTAACTGTCAAACTAAAGCACAACAAAACACTACTGAAATATTCCAACTCTTGCATTTCAAAGAAAGAAAACCAAAATCATCTTTGAAAAATCAAGAGAATGTAACTGTGACAAAGTAAACCACGGCAAAACACTACTGAAATATTCCAATTCTTGCATTTCAATGAAAGAAATCCGAAATGAACTTTGAAAAATCAAGGGAATGTAGCAGTGACTAGGTAAACCATAACAAAACACTACTGAAATATTCCAACTCTTGCATTTCATTGAAAGAAATTTCAATGAACTTTGAACAAGAGAATGTAACTGTGGCAGGGTAAACCACAACAAAACACCACTGAAGTATTCCAACTCTTGCATTTCAATGAGTGAAATTCAAAATGAACTTTGAAAAATCAAGAGAATGTAATTGTGACAAGGTCAACCACGATAGAACACTACTGAAATATTCCAACTCTTGTATTTAAACTAAAAAAATTCAAAATGAACTTTGAAAAATCAAGAGAATGTAACAGTGACACGGTAAACCATGACAAAACACTATTGAAATATTCCAACTCTTACATTTCAACACAGCAAATTCAAAATGAACTTTGAAAAATCAAGAGAATGTAACTGTGGCAGGGTAAACCACAACAAAACACCACTGAAGTATTCCAACTCTTGCATTTCAATGAGTGAAATTCAAAATGAACTTTGAAAAATCAAGAGAATGTAATTGTGACAAGGTCAACCACGATAGAACACTACTGAAATATTCCAACTCTTGTATTTAAACTAAAAAAATTCAAAATGAACTTTGAAAAATCAAGAGAATGTAACAGTGACACGGTAAACCATGACAAAACCCTACTGAAATATTCCAACTCTTGCATTTCAACCAAAGAAATCCAAAATGAACTTTGAAAAATCAAGGGAATGTAACTGTGACAAGATAAACCACAACCAACCAATACTGAAATATTCCAACTATGAACTTTGAAAAATCAAGAGAATGTAACTGTTACAAGGTAAACCACAGCAAAACACTACTGAAACATTCCAACTCTTGCATTTCAAGGAAAGAAATCCAAATGAACTTTGAAAAATCATGAAAATATAACTTTGACAATGTAAACCACAACAAAACACTACTGAAATATTCCAACTCTTGCATTTCAACGAAAGAAATTCAAAATGAACTTTGAAAAATCAAGAAAATGTAACTGTGACGAGGTAAACCACAACAAAACACTACTGAAATATTCCAACTCTTGTATTTTAACCAAAGAAATCAAAAATGAACTTTGAAAAAGTAAGAGAATGTAACTGTGACAAGGTAAACCATGACAAAACACTACTGAAATATTCCAACTCTTGCATTTCAATGAAAGAAATTCTAAATGAACTTTGAAAAATTAAGAGAATGTAACTGTGACAAGGTAAACCACAACAAAACACTATTGAAATATTCCAACTCTCACATTTCATTGAAAGAAATTCAAAATGAACTTTGAAAAATTAAGAGAATGTAACTGTGACAAGGTAAACCATGACAATACACTACTGAAATATTCCAGCTCTTGCATTTCAATGAAAGAAATTCAAAATGAACTTTGAAAAATCAAGAGAATGTAACTGTGACAAGGTAAACCACGACAAAACACTACTGAAATATTCCAGCTCTTGCATTTAAACGAAAGAAATTCAAAATGAACTTTGAAAAATTAAGAAAATGTAACTGTGTCGAGGTAAAGCACAACAAAAAACTACTGAAATATTCCAACTCATGTATTTTAACGAAAGAAATCCAAAATGAACTTTGAAAAAGTAAGAGAATGTAACTGTGACAAGGTAAACCATGACAAAACACTACTGAAATATTTCAACTCTTGCATTTCAATGAAAGAAATTCAAAATGAACTTTGTTTAGTTGTGGTTTACCTTGTCACAGTTACATTTTCTTGATTTTTCAAAGTTCATTTCGAATTTCTTTCGTTGAAATGCAATAGTTGGAATATTTCAGTAGTGTTTAGTTGTGGTTTACCGTGTCATAGTTACATTTTCTTAATTTTTCAAAGTTCATTTTGAATTTTTTTTCCTTGAAATGCAAGAGTTGGAATATTTCAGTAGTGTTTTGTCGTGGTTTACCTTGTCACAGTTACATTTTCTTGATTTTTCAAAGTTAATTTTGAATTTCTTTCGTTGAAATGCAAGAGTTGGAATATTTCAGTAGTGTTTGGTAGTGGTTTACCTTGTCAGAGTTACATTTTCTTGATTTTTCAAAGTTGATTTGAATTTCTTTCGTTGAAATGCAAGAGTTGGAATATTTCAATAGTGTTTGGTTGTGGTTTACCCTGTCAGAGTAACATTCTCTTGATTTTTCAAAGTTCATTTTGAATTTCTTTAGTTGAAATGCAAGAGTTGGACTATTTCAGTTGTGTTTGGTTGTGGTTTACCTTGTCACAGTTACATTTTCTTGATTTTTCAAAGTTCATTTCGAATTTCTTTCGTTGAAATGCAAGAGTTGGAATATATCAGTTGTGTTTGGTTGTGGTTTACCCTGTCACAGTTACATTTTCATGATTTTTCAAAGTTCATTTTGAATTTCTTTTGTTGAAAAGCAAGAGTTGGAATATTTCAGTAGTGTTTGGTTGTGGTTTACACTGTCACAGTTACATTTTCGTGATTTTTCAAAGTTCATTTAGAATTTCTTTCATTGAAATGCAAGAGTTGGAATATTTCAGTAGTGTTTGGTTGTGGTTTACCTTGTCACAGTTACATTTTCTCAATTTTTCAAAGTTCATTTTGAATTTTTTTCTTTGAAATGCGAGAGTTGGAATATTTCAGTGGTGTTCCGATGTGGTTCACCTTGTCCTAGTTACATTTTCATGATTTTTCAAATTTTATTTTGAATTTCTTTCATTGAAATGTAAGAGGAGTTGAAATATTTCAGTAGTGTTTGGTTGTGGTTTACCTTGTCACAGTAACATTCTCTTGATTTTTCAAAGTTCATTTGAATTTCTTTCGTTGAAATGCAAGAGATGGAATATTTCAGTAGCGTTTGGTTGTGGTTCACCTTGTCACAGTTACATTTTCATGATTGTTCAAAGTTCATTTTGAACTTATTTCGTTGAAATGCCAGAGTTCGAATATTTCAGTAGTGTTTGGTTGTGGTTTACCTTGTCATGGTTACATTTTCTTGATTTTTCAAAGTTCATTTTGAATTTCTCTCGTTGAAATGCAAGAGTTGGAATATTTCAGTTGTGTTTCGTTGTGGTTTACCTTGTCACAGTTACATTTTCTTGATTTTTCAAAGCTCATTTTGAATTTCTTTCGTTGAAATGCAAGAGTTGGAATATTTCAGTAGTGTTTGGTTGTGGTTTACCTTGTCACAGTTACATTTTCTTGATTTTTCAAAGTTCATTTTGAATTTCTTTCGTTGAAATGCAAGAGTTGGAATATTTCAGTAGTGTTTGGTTGTGGTTTACCGTGTCACAGTTACATTTTCTCGATTTTTCAAAGTTCTTTTCGAATTTCTTTCGTTGAAATGCAAGAGTTGGAATATTTCAGTAGTATTTGGTTGTGGTTTACCTTGTCACAGTTACATTTTCTTGATTTTTCAAAGTTCATTTTGAATTTCTTTCATTGAAATGTAAGAGTTGGAATATTTCAATAGTGTTTGGTTGTGGTTTACCTTGTCACAGTTACATTTTCTTGATTTTTCAAAGTTCATTTTGAATTTATTTCGTTGAAATGCAAGAGTTGGAATATTTCAGTATTGTTTGGTTTTGGTTTACCTTGTCAGATTTACATTTTCTTGATTTTTCAAAAGTTCATTTTGAATTTCTATCGTTGAAATGCAAGAGTTGGAATATTTTGGTAGTGTGTTGTTGTAGTTTACCTTGTCACAGTTACACTCCCTTAATTTTCCCAAGTTCATTTTGAATTTCTTTCATTGCAATTCAAGAGTTGGAAAATTTGAGTAGTTTTTTGTTTTGGTTTAAATTGTCACAGTTACATTTTAATAATTTTTCAAATTTAATTTTGAATTTCTTTCTTTGAAATGCAAGAGTTGGAATATTTCAGTAGTGTTTCGTTGTGGTTTACCTTATCACAGTTACATTTTCTGGATTTTTCAAAGTTCATTTCGAATTTATTTCATTGAAATGCAAGATTTGGAATATTTCAGTATTGTTTTTTTGTGGTTTAACATGTCAAACTTACATTCTCTTTATTTTTCAAAGTTCATTTCGAATTTCTTTCGTTGAAATGCAAGAGTTGGAATATTTCAGAAGTGTTTGGTTGTGGTTTACCTTGGCACACTTACATTTTCTTGATTTTTCAAAGATCATGTTGAATTTCTATCGTTGAAATGCAAGAGTTGGAATATTTCAGTAGTGTTTGGTTGTGGTTTACCTTATCAAAGTTACATTTGCTTGATTTTTCAAAGTTCATTTTGAATTTCTTTCGTTGAAATGCAAGAGTTGGAATATTTCAGTAGTGTTTGGTTCTGGTGTACCTTGTCACACTTACATTTTCTTGATTTTTCAAAGTTCATTTTTAATTTCTTTCGTTGAAATGCAAGAGCTGGAATATTTCAGTAGTGTTTCGTTGTGGTTTACCTTGTCACAGTTACATTTTCTTGATTTTTCAAAGATAATTTTGAATATCTTTTATTGAAATGCAAGAGTTGGAATATTTCAGAAGTGTTTGGTTGTGGTTTACCTTGTCAAAGTTACATTTTCTTGATTTTTCAAAGATCATTTTGAATTTCTTTTGTTGAAATGCAAGAGTTGGAATATTTCAGTAGTGTTTGGTTGTGATTTACCATGTCACAGTTACATTTTCTTGATTTTTCAAAGTTCATTTTGAATTTCTTTCGTTGAAATGCAAGAGTTGGAATATTTCAGTAGTGTTTCGTTATGGTTTACCTTGCCACAGTTACATTTTCTTGATTTTTCAAAGTTCATTTTGAATTTCTTTCGTTGAAAAGCAAGAGTTGGAATATTTCAGTAGTGTTTGGTTGTGGTTTACCTTGTCACAGTTACACTTTCTTGATTTTTCAAAGTTCATTTTGAATTTCTTTTGTTAAAATGCAAGAGTTGGAATATTTCAGTAGTGTTTGCTTGTGGTTTACCTTGTCACAGTTAAATTTTCTTGTTTTTTCAAATTTCATCTGGATTAATATCCTTGAAATGAGAGAGTTTGAAAATTTAAGTAGTGTTTGGTTTTGATTTATATTTTCACAGTTACATTTTCTTGAGTTTTTAAAGTTCTTTTTTAATTTCTTTCATTTAAATTCAAGAGTTGGAATATTTCAGTAGTGTTTCATTGTTGTTTACTTTGTCAGAGTTACATTCTCTTGATTTTTCAAAGTTCATTATGGATTTCTTTAGTTGAAATATGTTTTGTCATGCTTTACCTTGACACAGTTAAATTTCCTGATTTCTGTTAGGTTAGGTTAGGCTAGATCAAGTTAGATTAAGGTTAAGTTAGGTTAGGGTAGGTTAGCCTACGTTAGCGCGCGTACGTAGGCTAACCTATCCTAACCTAACTTAACCTTAATCTAAAATGTAACTGTGACAAGGTACACCACAGCCAAACACTACTGAAATATTCCAACTCTTGCATTTCAAGGAAAGAAATTCAGATTAACTTTGAAAAATCAAGAAAATGTAACTGTGACAAGGTAAACCACAATCAAACACTACTTAAATATTCCAACTCTTGCATTTCAACTAAAGAAATTCAAAATGAACTTTGAAAAATCAAGAAAGAGTAACTGTGACAAGGTAAACCACAACCAAACACTACTGAAATATTCCAAATCTTTCTTTTTAACGAAAGAAATTCAAAATGAACTTTGAAAAATCATGAAAATGTAACTGTGACAAGGTAAACCATAACCAAACACTACTGAAATATTCCAACTCTTGCATTTCAACGAAAGAAATTCAAAATGATCTTTGAAAAATCAAGAAAATGTAACTGTGACAAGGTAAACCGCAACCAAACACTACTGAAATATTCCAACTCTTGCATTTCAACGAAAGAAATTCAAAATGATCTTTGAAAAATCAAGAAAATGTAACTGTGACAAGGTAAACCACAACCAAGCACTTCTGAAATATTCCAACTCTTGCATTTCGATGAAAGAAATTCATAATGAGCTTTGAAAAATCAAGAAAATGTAACTGTGACAAGGTAAACCACAACCAAACACTTCTGAAAGATTTAAGCTCACACATTTAAACGAGAGAAATTCAAAATGAACATTGAAAAATCAAGGAAAACTAACTGTGACAAGGTAAACCAGAACCAAACACTACTGAAATATTCCAACTGTTGGATTTCAACGAAAGAAATTCAAAATGAACTTTGAAAAATCAAGAGAATGTAAGTGTGACAAGGTAAACCACGACCAAACACTTCTGAAATATTCCAACTCTTGCATTTCAACGAAAGAAATTCAAAACGATCTTTCAAAAATCAAGAGAATGTAACTGTGACAATTTAAACCACAACCAAACGCTACTGAAATATTACGACTCTTTCATTTCAATGATAGAATTTCAAAATGAACTTTCAAAAATCAAGAAAATGTCAAGTGACAAGGTAAACCACAACGAAACACTACTGAAATATTCCAACTCTTGTATTTCAACGAAAGAAATTCAAAATGAACTTTGAAAAATTATGAAAATGTAACTGTGACAAGGTAAACCACAACCAAACAGTACTGAAATATTCCAACTCTTGCATTTCAACGAAAGAAATTTAAAATGAACTTTGAACAATAAAGGGAATGTACCTGTGACAAGGTAATCTACAACAACAAACTATTGAAATATTCCAACTCTTGCATTTCAACGAAATAAATTCAAAATGAACTTTGAAAAATCAATAAAATGTAGCTGTGACAAGGTAAACCACAACCAAACACTACTGAAATATTCCAACTCTTGCATTTCAATGAAAGAAATTCAAAATGAACTTTGAAAAATCAAGAAAAGGTAACTGTGACAAGGTAAACCACAACCAAACACTATTGAAATATTCCAACTCTTACATTTCAATGAAAGAAATTCAAACGAACTTTGAAAAATCAAGAAAATGTAACTGTGACACGGTAAACCACAACCAAACACTACTGAAATATTCCAACTCTTACATTTCAATTAAATAAATTCAAAATGAACTTTGAAAAATCGAGAAAATGTAACTGTGACACGGTAAACCACAACCAAACACTACTGAAATATTCCAACTCTTGCATTTCAATGAATCAAATTATAAATGAACATTGAGAAACCAATAAAATTTAACTGTGACAAGGTAAATCACAACCAAATACTACTGATATATTCCAACTCTTGCATTTCAACGAAAAAAATTCAAGATGAGCATTGAAAAATCAAGAGAATGTAACTCTCTTCCATTTCAATGAAAGAAATTCAAAATGAACTTTGAAAAATCGAGAAAATATAACTGTGACAAGGTGAACCACAACCAAACACTACTGAAATGGGTTTAGTGTTTGGTAGTGGTTTACCTTGTCACAGTTACATTTTCTTGATTTTTCAAAGTTCATTTTGAATTTCTTTCGTTGAAATGCAAGAGTTAGAATATTTCAGTAGTGTTTGGTTGTGGTTTACCTTGTCACAGTTACATCTTCTTGATTTTTCAAAGTTCATTTTGAATTTCTTTCGTTTAAATGCAAGATTTTTAATATTTCAGTAGTGTTTGGTTGTGGTCTACCTTGTCACAGTTACATTTTCTTGATTTTTCAAAGTTCATTTTGAATTTCTTTCGTTGAAATGCAAGAGTTAGAATATTTCAGTAGTGTTTGGTTGTGGTTTACCTTGTCACAGTTACATTCCCTTAATTTTTCAAAGTTCATTTTGAATTTCTTTTGTTGAAATGCAAGAGTTGGAATATTTCAGTAGTGTGTGGTTGTGGTTTACCTTGTCACTGTTACAAATTCATCATTTTTCAATGTTCATTTTGAATTTCTTTCATTGAAATGCAAGAGTTGGAATATTTCAGTAGTGTTTGGTTGTGGTTTACCTTATCACAGTTACATTCTCTTGATTTTTCAAAGTTCATTTTGAATTTCTTTCATTGAAACGCAAGAGTTGGAATATTTCACTTGTGTTTCGTTGTGGTTTACCTTGTCACAGTTACATTTTCTTGATTTTTCAAAGTTCATTTTGAATTTCTTTCGTTGAAATGCAAGAGTTGGAATATTTCAGTAGTGTTTGGTTGTGGTTTACCTTGTCACAGTTACATTTTCTTGATTTTTCAAAGTTCATTTTGAATTTCTTTCGTTGAAATGCAAGAGTTGGAATATTTCAGTAGTGTTTGGTTGTGGTTTACCGTGGCACAGTTACATTCTCTTGATTTTTCAAAGTTCATTTAGAATTTCTTTCGTTGAAATGCAAGAGTTGGAATATTTCAGTAGTGTTTGGTTGTGGTTTACCGTGTCACAGTTACATTTTCATGATTTTTCAAAGTTCATTTTAGATTTCTTTCATTGAAATACAAGAGTTGTAATATTTCATTTGTTTTTTTTTTTTTATTTCCTTGTCAGATTTACATTCTATTTATTTTTAATAGTTCTTTTTTAATTTCATTCGTTGAAATACAAGAGTTGTAATATTTCAGTAGTGTTTGGTTGTGGTTCACCTTTTCACATTTACATTTTCTTGATTTTTCAAAGTTCATTTTGAATTTCTTTCGTTGAAATGCAAGAGTTGGAATATTTCAGTAGTGTTTGGTTGTGGTTCACCTTGTCACAGTTACATTTTCTTGATTTTTCAAAGTTCATTTTGAATTTCTTTCGTTGAAATGCAAGAGTTGGAATATTTCAGTAGTGTTTCGTTGTGGTTTACCTTATCACAGTTACATTTTCTTGATTTTTAAAAGTTAATTTTTAATTTTCTTTCGTTGAAATGCAAGATTTGGAATACTTCAGTTGTGCTTCGTTGTGGTTTGCCTTGTCAAAGTTACATTTTCTCTATTTTTCAAAGTTTATTTTGAATTTTTTAGTTTAAATGCTAGAGTTTGAATATTTCAGTAGTGTTTGGTTGTGGTTTACCTTGTCACAGTTACATTTTCATGATTTTTCAAAGTTCATTTTGAATTTATTTCTTTGAAATTAAATAGTTGTAATATTTCAGTAGTGTTTAGTTGTGGTTTACCTTGTCACAGTTACATTTTCTTGATTTTTCAAAGTTCATTTCGAATTTCTTTCGTTGAAATGCAAGAGTTGGAATATTTCAGTAGTGTTTAGTTGTGGTTTACCGTGTCACAGTTACATTTTCATGATTTTTCAAAGTTCATTTCGAATTTCTTTCATTGAAACGCAAGAGTTGGAATATTTCACTTGTGTTTCGTTGTGGTTTACCTTGTCACAGTTACATTTTCTTGATTTTTCAAAGTTCATTTTGAATTTCTTTCGTTGAAATGCAAGAGTTGGAATATTTCAGTAGTGTTTGGTTGTGGTTTACCTTGTCAAAGTTACATTTTCTTGATTTTTCAAAGTTCATTTTGAATTTCTTTCGTTGAAATGCAAGAGTTGGAATATTTCAGTAGTGTTTGGTTGTGGTTTACCGTGGCACAGTTACATTCTCTTGATTTTTCAAAGTTCATTTAGAATTTCTTTCGTTGAAATGCAAGAGTTGGAATATTTCAGTAGTGTTTGGTTGTGGTTTACCGTGTCACAGTTACATTTTCCTGATTTTTCAAAGTTCATTTTGGATTTCTTTCATTGAAATGCAAGAGTTTGAATATTTCAGTAGTGTTTGGTTGTGGTTTACCTTGTCAAAGTTACATTTTCGTGATTTTTCAAAGTTCATTTGAATTTATTTCGTTGAAATGCAAGAGTTGGAATATTTCAGTAGTGTTTTGTTGTGGCTAACCTTGTCACAGTTACATTTTTTTGATTTTTCAAAGTTGATTTTTAATTTCTTTCGTTGAAAAGCAAGAGTTGGATTATTTCAGTAGTGTTTGGTTGTGGTTCACCTTGTCACAGTTACATTTTCTTGATTTTTCAAAGTTCATTTTGAATTTTTTTAATTGAAATGCAATAGTTGGAATATTTCAGTAGTGTTTCGTTGTGGTTTACCTTGTCACAGTTACATTTTCTCGATTTTTCAAAGTTCATTTTGAATTTTCTTTCGTTGAAATACAAGAGTTGGAATATTTCAGTTGTGTTTCGATGTGGTTTACCTTGTCACAGTTACATTTTCTTGATTTTTCAAAGTTCATTTTGAATTTTTTTCGTTGATATGCAAGAGTTGGACTATTTCAATAGTGTTGGGTTGTAGTTTACCTTGTCAAAGTTACATCTTCATGATTTTTCAAAGTTTATTTTGAATTTCTTTCTTTGAAATGCAATAGTTGTAATATTTAAGTAGTGTTTATATGTGGTTTAACTTGTCAAAGTTACATTTTCTTGATTTTTAAAAGTTCATTTCGAATTTATTTCTTTGAAATGCAATAGTTGGAATATTTCAGTAGTGTTTTGTTGTGGTTTACCGTGTCACAGTTACATTTTCTTAATTTTTCAAAGTTCATTTTGAATTTTTTTTCGTTGAAATGCAAGAGTTTGAATATTTCAGTTGTTTTTTTTTTTGGTTTAACTTGTCAAATTTACATTTTCTTTATTTTTCAAAGTTCATTTCGAATTTAATTCTTTGAAATGCAAGAGTTGGAATATTTCAGTAGTGTTTGGTAGTGGTTTACCTTGTCACAGTTACATTTTCTTGATTTTTCAAAGTTGATTTGAATTTCTTTCGTTGAAATGCAAGAGTTGGAATATTTCAGTAGTGTTTGGTTGTGGTTTACCCTGTCAGAGTAACATTATCTTGATTTTTAAAAGTTCATTTTGAATTTCTTTCGTTGAAATGCAAGAGTTGGAATATTTCAGTTGTGTTTGGTTGTGGTTTACCTTGTCACAGTTAAATTTTCTTGATTTTTCAAAGTTCATTTAGAATTTCTTTCGTTGAAATGCAAGAGTTGAAATATTTCAGTTGTGTTTGGTTGTGGTTTACCCTGTCACAGTTACATTTTCCTGATTTTTCAAAGTTCATTTTGAATTTCTTTCGTTGAAATGCAAGAGTTGGAATATTTCAGTAGTGTTTGGTTGTGGTTTACAGTGTCAGAGTTACATTCTCTTGATTTTTCAAAGTTCATTTCGAATTTCTTTCGTTGAAATGCATGAGTTGGAATATTTCAGTAGTGTTTGGTTGTGGTTTACCGTGTCAGAGTTACATTTTCTTAATTTTTCAAAGTTCATTTTGAATTTCTTTCTTTGAAATGCGAGAGTTGGAATATTTCAGTTGTGTTTCGATGTGGTTTACCTTGTCACAGTTACATTTTCCTGATTTTTCAAAGTTTATTTTGAATTTCTTTCATTGAAATGCAAGAGGAGTTGGAATATTTCAGTAGTGTTTTGTTGTGGTTTACCTTGTCACTGTTACATTCTCTCGATTTTTCAAATTTCAGTTTTTATTTCTTTCGATGTTATGCTAGTGTTGGAATATTTCAGTAGTGTTTGGTTGTGGTTCACCTTGTCACACTTACATTTTCCTGATTTTTCAAAGTTCATTTTGAACTTCTTTCGTTGAAATGCAAGAGTTGGAGTATTTCAGTAGTGTTTGGCTGTGGTTTACCTTGTCATGGTTACATTTTCTTGATTTTTCAAAGCTCATTTTGAATTTCTCTCGTTGAAATGCAAGAGTTGGAATATTTCAGTTGTGTTTCGTTGTGGTTTACCTTGTCACAGTTCCATTTTCTTGATTTTTCAAAGTTCATTTTGAATTTCTTTCGTTGAAATGCAAGAGTTGGAATATTTCAGTAGTGTTTGGTAGTAGTTTACCTTGTCACTGTTACATTTTCTTGATTTTTCAAAGCTCATCTTGATTTTTTTTCGTTGAAATGCAAGAGTTGGAATATTTCAGTAGTGTTTGGTTGCGGTGTACCTTTTCACGCTTACTTTTTCTGGATTTTTCTTAGTTCATTTTGAATTTATTTCATTGAAATGCAAGAGTTGGAATATTTCAGTAGTGTTTGGTTGTGGTTTACCGTGTCACAGTTACATTTTCTCGATTTTTCAAAGTTCATTTCGAATTTCTTCGTTGAAATGCAAGAGTTGGAATATTTCAGTAGTATTTGGTTGTGGTTTACCTTGTCACAGTTACATTTTCTTGATTTTTCAAAGTTCATTTTGAATTTTTTTCATTGAAATGTAAGAGTTGGAATATTTCAATAGTGTTTGGTTGTGGTTTACCTTGTCACAGTTACATTTTCTTTATTTTTCAAAGTTCATTTTGAATTTCTTTAATTGAAATGCAAGAGTTGGAATATTTAAGTAGTGTTTTGCTGTGTTTTAACCTTTCAGAGTTACATTATCTAGATTTTTAAAAGTTAATTTCGAATATCTATTATTGAAAAGCAAGATTTGGAAATATTTCAATAGTGTGATGTTGTATTTGACCTTGTCACAGTTACAGTCCATTACTTTTCCAAATTTCATTTTGAATTTATTTCATGGAAATGCAGGAGTTGGACTATTTCAGTAGTTTTTGGTTGTGGTTTACATTGTCCCAGTTACATTTTCTTAATTTTTTCAAAGTTCATTTTGAATTTCTTTAGTTGAAATGCAAGAGTTGGAATATTTCAGTAGTGTTTCGTTGTGGTTTACCTTGTCACAGTTACATTTTCTTGATTTTTCAAAGCTCATTTTAAATTTCTTTCATTGAAATGCAAGAGTTGGAATATTTCAGTAGTGTTTGGTTGTCGTTTACCTTGTCACACTTACATTCTCTTGATTTTTCAAAGTTCATTTTGAATTACTTTCGTTGAAATGCAAGAGTTGGAATATTTCAGAAGTGTTTGGTTGTGGTTTACCTTGTCACACTTACATTTTCTTGATTTTTCCAAGTTTATTTTGAATTTATTTCGTTTAAATGCAAGAGTTGGAATATTTCAGTAGTGTTTGGTTCTGGTTTACCTTGTCACAGTTACATTTTTCTTGATTTTTCAAAGTTCATTTTGAATTTTTTCGTTGAAATGCAAGACTTGGACTATTTCAGTTGTGTTTGGTAGTGGTTTACATTGTCAAAGTTACATTTTCTTGATTTTTCAAAGCTCATTTTGAATTTCTTTCGTTGAAATGCAATGGTTGGAATATTTCAGTAGTGTTTTCTTATGATTTAACATGTCACAGTTCCATTTTCTTGATTTTTCAAAGCTCATTTCGATTTTCTTTCATTGAAAAGCAAGAGTTCCAATATTTCAGCAGTATTTTGTTGTGGTTTACCTTGTAACAGTTACATTTTCATGATTTTTCAAAGTTCATTTTGATTTTCTTTCATTTTTAATATGTATATTGAATCTATAATAAGTTTTTGGTTGTGGTTTACCTTGTCACATTTAAAAAATATTGATATTTAAAATATAATTTTTAATATCTTTCTTTTAAATGAAATAGTTGTAATATTTCAGTAGTGTTTTCTTGTGGTTTACCTTGTCACAGTTACATTTTCTTGATTTTTAAAAGTTCATTTTGAATTTCTTTCGTTGAAATGCAAGAGTTGGAATATTTCAGTAGTGTTTGGCTGTGGTTTACCTTGTCACAGTTACATTGTTAGATTAAGGTTAAGTTAGGTTAGGTTAGGTTAGCCTACGTGCGCGCGCTTACGTAGGCTAACCTACCCTAACCTAACTTAACCTTAATCTAACTTGATCTAGCCTAATCTAACCTAACAGAAATCAGGAAATTTAACTGTGTCAAGGTAAAGCACGACAAAAAATATTTCAACTAAAGAAATCCATAATGAACTTTGAAAAATCAAGAGAATGTAACTCTGACAAAGTAAACAACAACGAAACACTACTGAAATATTCCAACTCTTGCATTTCAACGAAAGAAATTCAAAATGAACTTTGAAAACTCAAGAAAATGTAACTGTGACAAGGTAAACCACAGCCAAACACTACTGAAATATTCCAACTCATGCATTTCAAGGAAAGAAATTCAGATGAACTTTAAAAAATCAAGAAAATGTAACTGTTACAAGTTAAACCACAAGCAAACACTACTGAAATATTCCAAATCAGTCATTTAAACAAAAGAAAATAAAAATTAACTTTGAAAAATCAAGAAAGTGTAACTGCGACAAGGTAAACCACAACCAAACACCACTGAAATATTCCAACTCTTGCTTTTCAACGAAAGAAATTCAAAATGAACGTTGAAAAATAAAGAAAATGTAACTGTGACAAGGTAAACCACAACCAAACACTACTGAAATATTCCAACTCTTGCATTTCAACGAAAGAAATTCAAAATGAACTTTGAAAAATCAAGAAAATGTAACTGTGACAAGGTAAACCACAACCAAACAATACTGAAATATTCCAACTCTTGCATTTCAACGAAAGAAATTCAAAATGATCTTTGAAAAATCAAGAAAATGTAACTGTGACAAGGTAAACCACAACCAAACACGTCTGAAATATTCAAACTCTTGCATTTCAATGAAAGAAATTCAAAATGAACTTTGAAAAATCAAGAAAATGTAACTGTGACAAGGTAAACCACAACGAAACACTACTGAAATATTCAAGCTCTCACATTTCAACGAAAGAAATTCAAAATGAACTTTGAAAAATCAAGGAAAACTAACTCTGACAAGGTAAACTAGAACAAAACACTACTGAAATATTCCGACTCTTGCATTTCAACGAAAGAAATTAAAAATGAACTTTGAAAAATCAAGAAAATGTAACTGTGACAAGGTAAACCACAACAAAACACTACCGAAATAATCCAACTCTTGCATTTCAACGAAAGAAATTCAAAATGATCTTTGAAAAATCAAGAAAATGTAAGTGTGACAAGGTAAACCACAACCAAACACTACTTAAATATTCCAACTCTGTCATTACAACGAAAGAAATTAAAAATGAAATTTGAAAAATCATGAAAATGTAACTGTGACAAGGTAAACCACAACAAAACACTACTGAAATATTCCAACTCTTGCATTTGAATGAAAGAAATTCAAAATGAACTTTGAAAAATCAAGAAAATGTAACTGTGACAAGGTAAACCACAACGAAACACTACTGAAATATCCCAACTCTTGTATTTCAACGAAATAAATTCAAAATGAACTTTGAAAAATTATGATAATGTAACTGTGACAAGGTAAACCAAAACAAAACACTACTGAAATATTCCAACTGTTGCATTTCCAAGAAAGAAATTCAAAATTAACTTTGAAAAATAAAGTGAATGTACCTGTGACAAGGTAAACTACAACAACACACTACTGAAATATTCCAACTCTTGCATTTCAACGAAAGAAATTCAAAATGAACTTTGAAAAATCAAGAAAATGTAACTGTGACAAGGTAAACCACAACCAAACACTACTGAAATATCCCAACTCTTGCATGTCAATGAAAGAAATTCAAAATAAACTTTGAAAAATCAATAAAATGTAACTGTGACAAGGTAAACCACAACCAAACACTATTGAAATATTCCAACTCTTGCATTTCAAAGAAAGAAATTCAAAATGAACTTTGAAAAATCAAGAAAATGTAACTGTGACACGGTAAACCACAACCACAGACTACTGAAATATTACATCTCTTGCATTTCAACGAAAGAAATCCAAAATGAACGTTGAAAAATTGATAAAATGTAACTGTGACACGGTAAACCACAACCAAACACTACTGAAATATTTCAACTCTTGCAGTTCAACGAAAAAAATTCAAAATGAACTTTGAAAAATCAAGAAAATGTAAGTGTGACAAGGTAAACCGCAACCAAACACTACTGAAATATTCCAACTCTTGCATTTCAACGAAAGAAATTCAAAATGAACTTTGAAAAATCAAGAAAATGTAACTGTGACAAGGTAAACCACAACGAAACACAACTGAAATATTCCAACTCTTGCATTTCAACGAGAGAAATTCAAAATGAACTTTGAAAAATAAATAAAATGTAACCGTGACAAGGTAAACCACAACCAAACACTACTGAAATATTCCAACTCTTGCATTTCAACGAAATAAGTTCACAATGAAGTTTGAAAAATCAAGAAATGTAACTGTGACAAGGTGAACCACAACCAAACACTACTGAAATATTCCAACTCTTGCATGTCAACGAAAGAAATTCAAAATGAAATTTGAAAAATCAAGAGAATGTAACTGTGACAAGGTAAACCACAACCAAACACTACTGAAATATTCCAACTCCTCTTGCATTTCAATGAAAGAAATTCAAAATAAACTTTGAAAAATCAGGAAAATGTAACTGTGACAAGGTGAACCACATCGAAACACGACTGAAATATTCCAACTCTTGCATTTCAATGAAAGAAATTCAAAATGAACTTTGAAAAATCAAGAAAATGTAACTGTGACACGGTAAACCACAACCAAACACAACTGAAATAATCCAACTCTTGCATTTCAAGAAAAGAAATTCGAAATTAACTTTGAAAAATCAAGAAAATGTAACTCTGACAGGGTAAACCACAACCAAACACAACTGAAATAATCCAACTATTGCATTTCAACGAAAGAAATTCTAAATAAAATTTGAAAAATCAAGAAAATGTAACTGTGACAAGGTAAACCACAACCAAACACAACTGAAATATTCCAACTCTTGCATTTCAACGAAAGAAATTCAAAATGAACTTTGAAAAATCAAGAGAATGTAACTGTGACTGGGTAAACCACAACCAAACACTACTGAAATATTCCAACTCTTTCATTTCAACGAAAGAAATTCAAATCAACTTTGAAAAATCAAGAAAATTTAACTGTGACAAGGTAAACCACTACCAAACACTACTGAAATATTCCAACTCTTGCATTTCAACGAAAGAAATTCAAAATGAACTTTGAAAAATCAAGAAAATGTAACTGTGACAATGTAAACCACGACAAAACACGACTGAAATATTACAACTCTTGCATTTAAACGAAAAAAAATTCAAAATGAACTTTGAAAAATCAAGAAAATGTAACTGTGACAAGGTAAACCACAACTAAACACTACTGAAATATTCCAACTATTGCATTTCAACGAAATAAATTCGAAATGAACTTTGAAAAATCAGGAAAAAGTAACTGTGACAAGGTAAACCACAACTAAACACTACTGAAATATTCCAACTATTGCATTTCAACGAAAGAAATTTAAAATGAACTTTGAAAAATCAAGAAAATGTAACTGTGACAAGGTAAACCACAACCAAACACTATTGAAATATTCCAACTCTTGCATTTCAATGAAAAAAATTCAAAATGAACTTTGAAAAATCAAGAAAATGTAACTGTGACAAGGTAAACCACATCAAAACACAACTTAAATATTCCAACTCTTGCATTTCAACGAAAGAAAATTCAAAATGAACTTTGAAAAATCAATAAAATGTAACTGTGACAAGTTAAACCACAACGAAACACAACTGAAATATTCCAACTCTTGCATTACAACGAAAGAAATTCAAAATGAACTTTGAAAAATCAAGAAAATGTAACTGTGACAAGGTGAACCACAACCAGACACTACTGAAATATTCCAACTCTTGCATTTCAACGAAAGAAATTCAAAATGAACTTTGAAAAATTAAGAAAATATAACTGTGACAAGGTGAACCACAACCAAACACTACTGAAATATTCCAACTCTTGCATTTCAAGGAAAGAAATTCAAAATGAACTTTGAAAAATCAAGAGAATGTAACTGTGACAAGGTAAACCACTACCAAACACTACTGAAATATTCCAACTCATGCATTTCAACGAAGGAAATTCGAAATGAACTTTGAAAAATCAATAAAATGTATCTCTGACACGGTAAACCACAATCAAACACTACTGGACTATTCCAACTCTTGCATTTCAACGAAAGAAATTCAAAATGAACTTTGAAAAATCAAGAAAATGTAACTGTGACAAGGTAAACCACAACCAAACACTACTGAAATATTCCAACTCTTGCATTTCAACGAAAGAAATTCAAAATGAACTTTGAAAAATCAAGAAAATGTAACTGTGACAAGGTAAACCACAACCAAACACTACTGAAATATTCCAACTCTTGCATTTCAATGAAAGAAATTCAAAATGAACTTTGAAAAATCAAGAAAATGTAACTGTGACAAGGTAAACCACAACCAAACACTACTGAAATATTCCAACTCTTGCATTTCAACGAAAGAAATTCAAAATGAACTTTGAAAAATCAAGAAAATGTAACTGTGACAAGGTAAACCACAACCAAACACTACTGAAATATTCCAACTCTTGCATTTCAACGAAAGAAATTCAAAATGAACTTTGAAAAATCAAGAAAATGTAACTGTGACAAGGTAAACCACAACCAAACACTACTGAAATATTCCAACTCTTGCATTTCAACGAAAGAAATTCAAAATGAACTTTGAAAAATCAAGAAAATGTAACTGTGACAAGGTAAACCACAACCAAACACTACTGAAATATTCCAACTCTTACATTTCAATGAAAGAAATTCGAAATTATCTTTGAAAAATCACGAATATGTAAATGTGACACGGTAAACCACAACGAAACACTACTGAAATAGTCCAACTCTTGCATTTCAATGAAAGAAATTCGAAATGAGCTTTGAAAAATCAAGAGAATGTAACTGTGACACGGTAAACCACAACCAAACACTACTGAAATATTCCAACTCTTGCATTTCAACGAAAGAAATTCAAAATGAACTTTGAAAAATCAAGAAAATGTAACTGTGACAAGGTAAACCACAACCAAACACTACTGAAATATTCCAACTCTTGCATTTCAACGAAAGAAATTCAAAATGAACTTTGAAAAATCAAGAAAATGTAACTGTGACAAGGTAAACCACAACCAAACACTACTGAAATATTCCAACTCTTGCATTTCAACGAAAGAATTTCAAAATGAACTTTGAAAAATCATGAGAATGTAACTGTGACAAGGTAAACCACAACCAAACACTACTGAAATATTCCAACTCTTGCATTTCAACGAAAGAAATTCAAAATGAACTTTGAAAAATCAAGAAAATGTAACTGTGACAAGGTAAACCACAACCAAACACTACTGAAATATTCCAACTCTTGCATTTCAACGAAAGAAATTCAAAATGAACTTTGAAAAATCAAGAAAATGTAACTGTGACAAGGTAAACCACAACCAAACACTACTGAAATATTCCAACTCATGCATTTCAACGAAAGAAATTCAAAATGAACTTTGAAAAATCAAGAAAATGTAACTGTGACAAGGTAAACCACAACCAAACACTACTGAAATATTCTAACTCTTGCATTTCAAAGAAAGAAATTCAAAATGGACTTTGAAAAATCAAGAGAATGTAACTGTGAGAGGGTAAACCACAACCATACACTACTGAAATATTCCAACTCTTGCATTTCAATGAAAGAAATTCAAAATGAACTTTGAAAAATCAAGAAAATGTAACTGTGACAAGGTAAACCACAACCAAACACTACTGAAATATTCCAACTCTTGCATTTCAAAGAAAGAAATCCAAAATGAACTTTGAAAAAATCAAGGGAATGTAACTGTGACAAGGTAAACCACAACCAAACACTACTGAAATATTCCAAATCTTGCATTTCAACGAAAGAAATTCAGAATGAACTTTGAAAAATTAAGAAAATGTAACTGTGACAAGGTAAACCATAACCAAACACTACTGAAATATTCCAACTCTTGCATTTCAACGAATGAAATTCAAAATGAACTTTGAAAAATCAAGAAGATGTAACTGTGACAAGGTAAACCACAACCAAACACTACTGAAATATTCCAACTCTTGCATTTCAATGTAAGAAATTCAAAATAAACTTTGAAAAATCGAAAAAATGTAACTGTGACAAGGTAAACCACAACCAAACACTACTGAAATATTCCGACTCTTGCATTTCAAGGAAAGAAATTCAAAATGAACTTTGAAAAATCAGGAAAATGTAACTGTGACAAGGTAATCCACAAACAAACACTACTGAAATATTCCAACTCTTGCATTTCAACGAAAGAAATTCCAAATGAACTTTAAAAAATCAAGAAAATGTAACTGTGACAAGGTAAACCACAACCAAACACTACTGAAATATTCTACCTCTTGCATTTCAACGAAAGAAATTCGAAATGAACTTTGAAAAATCAAGAAAATGTAACTGTGGCAGGGTAAACCACAACCAAACACTACTGAAATATTCCAACTCTTGCATTTCAATGAAAGAAATTCAAAATCAACTTTGGAAAATCAAGATAATTTAACTGTTACAAGGTAAACCACAACCAAACACTACTGAAATATTCCAACTCTTGCATTTCAACGAAAGAAATTCAAAATGAACTTTTAAAAATCATTAGAATGTAACTGTTACAAGGTAAACCATACCCAACAACTACAGGAATAGTCCAAAACTATCAATACAGAAAAAGAAATTCAAAATGAACAATTAAAACACACGAATAGGTAAATGAGACACTCTAAACCACCACCAACCCCTACTGAACTCTTCCAACTCTTGCATTTCAACGAAAGAAATTCAAAATGAACTTTGAAAAATCAAGAAAATGTAACTGTGACAAGGTAAACCACAACCAAACACTACTGAAATATTCCAACTCTTGCATTTCAACGAAAGAAATTCAAAATGAACTTTGAAAAATCAAGAAAATGTAACTGTGACAAGGTAAACCACAACCAAACACTACTGAAATATTCCAACTCTTGCATTTCAATGGAAGAAATTCAAAATGAAATTTGAAAAATAAAGAAAATGTAAGTGTGACAAGGTAAACCACAACCAAACACTACTGAAATATTCCAACTCTTGCATTTCAACGACAAAAATTCAAATAAACTTTGAAAAATCAATAACATGTCAATGTTACAGGGTAAACAACAACCAAACACAACTGAAATATTCCATCTCTTACTTTTCAACTAACGAAATTCAAAATGAACTTTGAAAAATTAATAAAATGTAACTGTGACAAGGTAAACCACAGCGAAATACTACTAAAATATTCCAACTCTTGCATTTCAACTAAAAAAATTCAAAAGTGAACTTTGAAAAATCAAGAAAATGTAACTATTACAAGGTAAACCACAACCAAACACTACTGAAATATTCCAACTCTTGCGTTTCAACGAAAGAAATTCAAATGAACTTTGAAAAATCAAGAAAATGTAACTGTGAGAAGTTAAACCACAACCAAACACTACTGAAATATTCCAACTCTTGCATTTCAATGAAAGTAATTCAAATTGAACTTTGAAAAATCAAGAAAATGTAACTGTGACAAGGTAAACCACAACAAAACACTACTGAAATATTCCAACTCTTGCATTTCAACGAAAGAAATCCAAAATGAACTTTGAAAAATTAAGAAAATGTAACTGTGACAAGGTATACCACAACCAAACACTACTAAAATATTCCAACACTTGCATTTCAACAAAAGAAATTCAAAATGAACTTTGAAAAATCATGAAAATGTAACTGTGACAAGGTAAACTACAACAACAAACAAGTGAAATATTCCATCTCTTGATTTTCAACAAATGAAATTCAAAAATGAACTTTGAAAAATCAAGACAATGTAACAGTGACAAGGTAAACCACAACCAAACACTACTGAAATATTCCAATTCTTGCATTTCAACGAAAGAAATTCAAAATGAACTTTGAAAAATCAAGAAAATGTAACTGTGACAAGGTAAACCACACACTACTAAAATATTCCAACTCTTGCATTTCAATGAAAGAAATTCAAAATGAACTTTGAAAAATCAAGAAAATGTAACTGTGACAAGGTAAACCACAACTAAACACTACTGAAATATTCCAACTCTTACATTTCAATGAAAGAAATTCACAATGAACTTTGAAAAATCAAGAAAATGTAACTGTGACAAGGTAAACCACAACCAAACACTACTGAAATATTCCAACTCTTGCATTTCAACGAAGGAAATTCAAAATGAACTTTGAAAAATCAGACCTTTGGAGGGGGGGAGGTGCCGGGGGGAGGGGGTCGTTCTGTGTCTCAATGCACAAAAAAAGTATAAAAAATGGGGGAGGGAAGGGGAGGGGGAGGGGAGGAGAGGAGGAGGGGAGGAGGAGGTGGGAGGAGGGGGAGGAGGGAGGAGGGGAGGGGAGGAGGGGAGGGGAAGGGGAAGAGGAGGGAGGAGATGGAGGGAGAGGGGCCCCTTTGGGGGGCCAAAGGGGGGTGGGGCCCTTTGGGCCCCGGGGGGGTCTGGGGGAACCTTGAGGGCCGGTGGGCCCTTTGGGAGCCCAGTGGACCTTTGAGGACAGTTGGCCTCCTTCGGGGTTGGGGTAGAGGGATTGGAACCCTTTGGGGTTGGGGTAGGGGGATCGGAACCCTTTGGGGTTGGGGTAGAGGACCTCATGACACTGTTCAATGGAACTTGTGTATTATAACGACCACAGAGTTTCACCCTCAAATTCTCTTCTATAATCATCTTTTAGAATGTCTCTAACTGTTTCGCCGAAATAATTCCATAACCTGTCTAAAACAGTTTCGCCCAAATAATCCCTAAACGTAATTTCAGCGTGTTCCTTTTGTTTTTGGCATCTCTGCGCTAACGCATTTCAAATTAATAAGAAACCTGATTCCCACGCTAAAACAATTCATCGCTAAGATGTTTCTTGGAGAACTGTTTCCATGGCGTTTGGTTATTAATATCTTTTGAGTTCGACCAAAAGAGTTGTTTCCGAGGCAAAGACATTAATGACTTGGATCTATTCCCGGAGAATTGTTGACAGTACCTGTCAGACATTATTAAACTTTGCCTGGAAACAATCTGATTAATGACTGACAGCACAGGTGTTCCAAATTCCCAATCAATTACGCAATCAATTTCCCAGAAATCCATTTCCCCTAGGGACTCTATGCCCATATAAGGAGCCCTGTCACGATCAATAGGGTCAGACACGTGATCTAACTGTTTCCGGGAAACTCATAACATTTGCCTAGAGCGTGCACTTACAACAACAACAACATCAACACCTTTGGAAATTTAGGTCATTGACCCCATTAACCGCGTGTTCTCCCTAGGGAGGCTATGCCCATATAAGGAGCCCTGTTCGGGCTGGTACCCCCCTTTCTACTGAAGTGAAGCAGATCCTCACCATTTTCTCCGCACATAGGGCATGAGTAAGGACCGTCCTTTACCCTTACCCTCCCTAAATATCCCTTCCTTTCTCCAAGTGCTAGAAAATTTCCCCTCCCTGATATATACCACTTAACTTCTTCACTATTTAAACCCGATTTAAAATAATTATCATATCCTCAAACCTCCTTCAATAGCCGGTAAACGCCGAGGGACACCGAGGCCGCGACTTCACACTGCCATTTCTGAATCTCCTGATCTTCAAGCACTCCCTTTACTAGTTTTGCTACATTTCCTACTTCCAGTCCTATCCCCTTCCCTTTCATTCCAAACACCTGATAACCCACAACTATTTAGGATTGATTTCACCTGGGAAGCCCATGAACATTTCCTTCTATCCTGCAACACCTCCAGATAAGCTGCATTTACTAAGCTATTATTCTGTAAACCCATCACCTTCTCCCAGTATCCTATCATTCTAACCAATCTTTTTATTCTCAATGAAAACAATCCTAAATCACCCTTTAACACCAGATTATTAAATTTCCCGCTTAGGCCTAAAAGTCTCCTGAAATGTCCTAAATAAATTCTCTCTATTTTTTTCCCTTTTCCAAACCCCCAAACTTCCCCACTGTAACTCAATACTGGGCCTACCTTCGTCTCAAAAATTATCTTCTGTAGCTTAATATCTACCGGTCCTAGATGCCTTAGTAGACTCTTCTATAGTGCCGATGAAGCCTTTTGCCCCTTACAACTCGCTATTTGCACCTGATCACTCCATATCCCTGAACTTGCGAATTTACATCCCATATAAATAAAATCCTTAACTTCTTCCATCTCTTTCCCTTTAAAATAAAACTTATTCTTTTCCCTTTCTTCATTTCCAAAAACTAATATAACTGATTTTTCAATATTTAAAACTAATTTTTTACTCCCCAGATAACTATCCAAAATCTCTAACATCTTTTGCAAATCCGGAGCCGATTTTGCAAGCAATACTATGTCATCTGCAAATAATAAACAAAACAGCTCCAGCGACATTTACTTTAACATAGGGACATTTCTATTTCTAAAATACTGCTCAATATCATTAATAAAAACAGAAAACAAACGCGCTGATAGAGTGCATCCCTGTTTGAGGCCTACATTGCTTAAAACTGGCCTAGAATAAGAAATACCTACCTTCACTACTACTTTAACCACCTCATATATTTTCGTTATAAACTCTACTAACCTAATTGGCAATCCTAATTTCACCAATACCGCTTTCAACAAACTCCTTGAAACTTCGTCAAATGCTCCCCTAATGTCCAAAAACGCCGTATATAGCCTATTTTTCCTATGCCTCGTATATTTACTTGCTAAAGCCTGTAAACAAAATATTTGATCAATTGTACTATAGTTTTCCCTAAACCCTGCCTGACATTCAATTAATATACCTTTATAATGCAACCATTTATCCATCCTATTAGAAAGGACTCTACAAAATAGCTTACTGATAGAACCTCCTAAACTTATCCCCCTATAGTTCTTGTGCAGGTTTCTTTCTCAATTCTTAAATAATAGGATCATAATCGATATCTGCCAATTTTGAGGCCATAGAGGTGTACTTAGAATTGCCGAGAATATCAATGCAAGCACTGGCAGTATCCATGCTCTTGACCATTTCAACAGCTTAGTTGGTACTCCGTCGATGCCCGGTGCTGAGTTCCCGCTCATGCTTTTCAAGGCGTGCCATATTTCCTCCTGTCCAACCGGCTCCAGTAGTTTAGCGTCCTCTGAATCCAACTCAAAATCGGCTGTTTCTTCTAAGCTATTCATCTCCTCATCAGCTCTCTCTTCGTCCTCTTCATTGTATATCTCTTTATATTTTTGTTCTAAGTATTCTGGCCAGGTATCGGCGTGAGGGACTGAATCAGTCAACTTTCTATTTTCTGTTAATTTCCTAATTAACTTCCAGAACTCCGTTTTATCATTCACGCTAAATTTCTCCCGTATTTTTTGGCTCTCTTCCTCTTCAGAGCGTCTCTTCTTCAACTTAAGTAGCCTTTTATATCCCCTTCGCTTGTCCCTAAAAACCTGCAAATTATTTTCCAGATCAACTCTACTACTAGCCTTAAGCAATCTAAAAGCTACTAAGACCTCCTTCTTCTTTTCATCACAATCCTTATAAAAAAAACTCATCAAACCAGTACTTCTACCATTTTTTCTCCTACATGCCACCTTAGTTCCAATCTTATACAAAACCCCCGACAAAAAATCAACAGAACCTGCTGTATCCCCTTCCCTTGCCAGATCCTCACTCTTCTGAATAAATGAATCCAGTCCTCTATCTTCAACTAGTACCTTTTTCAACTTCTCCTCACTATCATTATCAAACCTTAAACCTTCCCTCCATTCAAGCTCATTACCCATCTTTCCCTTAACCCCAAAATTCTTTTTCCGGATCTCAGCCCATCCTCTCCCTCCAAATTTAACCCTAATAGGCACGTGATCCGACACAGTCAGCGCCATCACCTCAAAATCCACACAACAAGAAAAAAGCTCCAGACTAACTACCCCATAATCTATAACACTTGGAGATCTGCCCTAATAGCATGTAAAATCCCCCACTCCTTTATCCTTCCCTGTCCTGCCATTCAAAATAACCAAATTCTGCTTACCACAAAAATCCAATAATTTTCCCCCCCAATTATTCTTTCTCCGATGACCGTCCTTACTCGTCCTCCTCCTAACCGATGGCTCAATCATATAAACTTCATTAGTTTTTCCTAGTTCGAGACCCACCTCCTCCTCACGGGCTCCTTCGTCCTCCCCTGTATATCCGTTAAAATCCCCTAGAAAAATTAAATAATCGGACGGAAACTGTTCTGAAAAACGACCCATTTCATTTTCTAATATCTCCCAGGTATCATCATCACTAAAAGTGCTAGTTTCCGGCGGTAAATACACTGAACAAAAGATAAACGAGTTACTACCGAAAGGTACTCGCACCCATACTAGATTACATGAAACACTTTTCAACCAAGATAAATTTCGCCATCTATTCGTTATCAATAATGCCACTCCTCCATAAGTTCTACCATTCTGCGATCGCTTTCTTTGTGATCCAAAATAAGAAAAACCTTCTATTCTCTCCTCTTTTTCCAGCCACGTTTCTATTAATGATACAACTGAAAAATTACGACATTTAAGAAGACACTCTACTTTAAGATACGAAAAACCCTGAACATTCCAATGCGCTAAATGACACTTGTAATTTGCGCCATGGCCCTGCTTATCCTATCCACTATTTGAGCCAATGGGTTGTGACGGGTTAAAAAGTTGATGTGGAGCCTTTTCTAATAACAGGAGTTTCACTGTTCACCGCATTTATTTCGTTATCACTACTAAGCTCCTCCACTACACTAAAGAAAGATTGAATTGAGGATGAAGATCCAGAACACGATCTTGAATTGCAAGGTTCTTCCAGGTTAAACTGATTATTTTCAGAAACAAAACTCTTTACTAAACTTTTTTGTGGCACTGATAAAGACCCAGGTTCACGGTGAAACTTTTGCCCAAAATTTTCCTTAAAATGGGTCATGGTACTCGCTGATGACTCTATATTAGGGGCATTCGTAACCTCAACTACAGACTGCTTATCAAAGCTATACGTAAAACACTGTTGACCAATATATAACTTTGTCCCTCTTAGTCTTGCTTCTCTATTTTCTCCTCTAGCCCGTTCAAGAAAAGGCTTAGGTGGTGTTAGTCACGCTTTGTATAATCGGGACTAACACCAAGACCCGCCCTTTTCAGGTGCGCACTTGAACGCAATATAGTATCACGAATGTAACCACTTGTAAACTTAACTAGCACCGGTCGCGTGCCTTATTTAGCGTTTAGCCAAAAAATATCTCTAACGTCCATCATTTTCAGCCCTAAATTTGGCACATGTAAGTTGAGTGCTTTCATTACATCTTCTCGCAATGAAGAACCTTTATTTGTAGGATCGAAATTATACAGGACCAAATTACACTTTTTAGACTCATTTTCTAGTCTTTGCAATTTTACGTTAGTAGCCGACATTTCAGCTTGCAAACTTAGGTAATCTTTCTTCAACTGTGACGTATCCTCGGAGAACTTATCTACTGTCGAATCAATTCGCAACGAAATAGCAGATAGGTCGTTTCTAAGTTCTTGAACCTGCGATGAAACTATTTCTATTCCGTTCAATTTTTGATTAATTTCTTGTAGAGTTTCAGAAAAATTAACAGAAGTCATAATTTATCCGGAAATATGGTTATAATAATTAGAAAGATTACTTATCTTTCTGTGAGGGCCGAGCCTCACAAATGCATCCGAGTGACTATTCCAGTGACTGTAATTATTCTCACAAAATTTCCGCTTAACATAGCAAGTCTAATAAAGTAAGATTTCAACTTAACATGACAATTCTTGTCAATGGGAACGGGTTTTTCAAGTTATTTCACAGCCCGTGCATTTAGATGTTAGCGGAATGAATGCTGATGAAAACATTGAATATATTGCTGAGACGTCTTATTGGCAACCAGCATACAATCAGCGCGCTTTGGTTTTATTCTAAAGCAACACTTAGTTTTTAAGCATAATGGGCAAATTACATAACTATGGGAAGTTAACCTACCCAGTAACCCTAGAGATATAGTAATTAGTCTGTTCAGCTGTGCTGATCAAAATGGCTGTATTATATTTTAATTGGAAGTCTCTGGAAAATTATGAGCTAAAGAGGAGGGCTGATTGTCCTCCAATCACTTTTGAATCTTAAGAATGCACTAGAACTTTTAATTTTCAATCAAAGTAGCTCCTTTAAAATATCATAATATTACTAGCTATGACAGAGCTTTATGTCCTTATATGCCCTTTTAATACCTGCATGCATATAATTTTTGTTTAATTCAAATCCCCGTAAACATTCCATAAAAGTTTCAACTTAATACCATCAGTGTCGTTGGTTTCAGTGACAGTAGAAGGAGCATTGCATGGATACACAGAGTGACTTCTGGCTAATCCAAAATTTGCAACCTATGAAGGCATGAAGGTGAAATTTTAAGAGAATATTTCCGTTATACGGATGACAGCCTGCCATCCGTCTGAAGGTTGTCAAAAGGGCATATCAGTAATATCTTAGAAACAGTTTCACATGTAAAATAAAAATTTACAACGCTTGTTGTGGGGGTTGTTGAACCAACCTAAAGCCAGTATTTGCATCACAATACTACTACTTCTACTCCTAAAACAACTGCTACTGCTACTTTTATTATTCTGCTATTAGTACTGCTGCTACTAAGGCTGAGACCACTACTATGGACTCTACTCTTACTGCTACTACTATAAATACTGGTGCTACTAGTCCCCGAAGCCACGCCACGCCGACATGACGGTGGCGAATGTGTGATTTAGTATCGGCTGTGGCGCGCCGCTACGCGCGCCTAAATTTTTTTTGCGGCTTGCTGCCGATTTTAGACCGGCGGCGCACCACGGCGCGCCGATTTTTCTGATTAAAAATAATAATAAAATTCCACTTCACCAAGCACGTTCAACCTTGATTTTAGAAAAGATTTTTAAATGGTTGGCTAAAAACATACAGGGACAACATGACTTACTTGACTTACTTACTTGTTGTGTTTATGTTTAACATCGCATTGTTCCTATAAAATCCCGTGTTTAGTCATTTCCTTCTTGTTAATTATTTGGGCTAATGTGTATATAACTTTCAAAGTTTGAATTTCAAACATCTCCTGTTCATAAAATACATACGAAAAGGAAGTGAAAAAACAAAACAAATAACAACATCGAAAAAACACTGTATACATGTCAGATACCATGGCTTAACAAAAGAACCTATGTTAAATCAGTGATCACATCACTTCAGTTACAACTGATGTAATAAAAGTAAGTTAGTTCACTCTCCCTGGATCATTGATCTATTTGCAATCACTATCAGTCCTGTCGTGCTAAAAAGCCGTTTAGCCGGGGCACATGTGGCCGGTATAGCCAGAACTTGACGAGCGTAAACTGCCACTCGCGGTATCTGATGCTAGTATTGGACCTTGGGGTCCCACAGAATGCCGCAAATGGGCTTCTTCTTTGTATCTGCTGAAATAAGTTGTTTTATAAGGGAGAACAAACCTGCACCTTTACCATAGGGCTCCTGTGCCCTACACTACAGGAAGAACTAAACTGCACCTTTGCCCCCTTTTCTTATCAACATGGAATAACCCTCCAAAATTCTTTTCTGAAAGAAGTGGTCAAGTTATAACATTTCAAGTCAAAGTTGAAGGCTACATAAACTTCAGTGTGCTATACTAACTGTTCAAAAAAATGTAATTGATTTCTATAGATATATTTCTATACTAGTTCTAGATAATCTACCTAGCGGGAAAATACCATAAATCAGTATGAATAAATAAATGAAACCCGAAACGAACAGATATTACAGTAAATAATCAAGTCAAACTCAAAACCAGCAGAAATTAACATGAGTTAGGCTCGAAACCCCTATGCCTTCCCAAGGCAGAGCATGATTTTCATTTTACTGAAAAAATATAAATGTTTTTACTTTTATAACTTTAATAAATCAAATATTATTAACATTTTGATTACTAAATATCAGTATATGTATATTAAACTGACAATGCATATTCATTTGTATTTTTTTCTGTAAAGTGCAAATTATGTTCTGGTCTTGGGAAGGGATAAGGCTTTTGAGCCCAACTTATGTTAATTTCGGGTCGTTTTGAGTTTGACGCGGTTATTTATTGTAATTTCTGTTTGTTTTGGGTTTCGTTGATTTATCGATGCTGATTTGTGGTAGTTTCACACTTGATAGATTATTTGATTTTAATTTTGCTCATTTTTTGTTTAATGAAGTTCTTTACTTTTCTTTGAAAAAATTACTTTGCGGAAACAGTTTTTAATTAATTTCTGTTCATTTTATATTGACATAGTCTTTTCAGGGAAAAAGAAAATAATACTTTAAATTTTTTGTTTTTTTAAGAATTTATAGTTCGGCCTGCTATTTGTAGGCTGAAAAAAAATTTTCAGCAACATTTAAAAACATAGACTCTTTTAAAAATCTGGACACAAATAGTAGTGTTTAATTTAGTTTCATACCTCCTGTAGTTGACCTGAAATGGAAAACTTGATAACATTCGCAAAAAAATTTTTTTACTTTCTTTGATAGCTTGGATACACTTACGCTATTTTGATTTGGTCAAATTTTAATAGCAGAAGAAACTCCAAAAGTTGGAACATAATACCCTCAGTTGTTCTTGGGATACTGCTGAGATGCCTTATGGGGAATTAGCATCAACACAGTGCATTTTGATTTAATCTTAAGGCAACATTTACTTTTTAAACATAATGGAAATTGGTAGGGGGGGCGTGGTAGGGGGATTAGTTTCCCTCCAATCATTTTCGACTATTAAAAAGGACATCAGCCCTTTCTATTTTCAATCGAAGGAGCCCTTTTCGAAGTTGCTACGACAACTCCTTCGATACGAAGTGCCCTGGTCTAAACAGCAACAACAAAAACAAAATGATACATTATACCCGCATTGATCTCTACTAAAAAAATGTCTAGCCTTCGAATCAGATTCGATAATTAAAAAGGGCATTAGGCTCTTCAATTTCCAACCGAATGATCCCTTTTTGATTTTCTAGGGCAAAGCTTTCTATAAACACCGTGTATGCTTACAAGGCATATGTTAAAACCCTTATCCTAGGGACTGAAAGGGTGGTTGTCATCGTCTAAAATCTAATTTTCAGAACTTTCAACTGCGTGAAAAAAAATTGCTCTCTCAAAATTTTGTATGGTTGTGTTTCAGGAATTTGTGGGCGCGTATGGAGTTTTTGTTGCATTCAAATCATTTTCGACTATGAAAAAGAGCCCAATCCAGTCCAATCTGTGATTAAATGATCCCTTTTTAAACATTCTACGACAACTTCTTCGATATGAAGTGCCTTGGTCTAAAGGAAAAAATAATAAATAATACATTGTTCCAACATCGTTCTTATATACCCCCATGGCATAATTACAAAACCCTTTCCCTAAGGGTTGTGGGGAAATAACCTCCTCAAAAAACATGTTTTCTCTTTGGAAATCAGTTACTCTGAACAAAATGGCTATCTGAAAATTTTGATTGGATATGTGTGGGGACATGGTAGGCATGGAAGGGATTTTAGTTGCCTTCCGATCATTCGACTATTAAAAAGGGCACTAGTGATTCTTGTTTCAGTTAAGTGTGCACTTTTCAAAGTTACTACGACAACTCCTTCGATTTAAATTGGCCTGATACGGAAAAAAAATAATACACTGTGCCAACATCGTTGCTTACTTAGGCAGCTCGATTGCGCTGCCTATGATAACATCCTGAATTGCCTAATGCTCTTTTATCTACCTCTTTTCATCCGAAAAAATCAGAAAGAAAAATGAACAGAATTTTAAAGTGGAAGGTAGAATTTTTGCTTCAAGAAAAACTTCTTCTTCTCCTTCCTACGAACCGATATACATGGCGAGCAAAGATGAAAGTATTTATCTTTAAGAAAAAGATTAGCCGGGATGACGGTTGAAGCCCGGAGGTCGATATCGATAACCAAAAAAGAGAGAAAAAACAAAAAATGGCGGCGTATTAGTGACGCCACCGCCGATAGAATCAGCGGCGGCGTCAGCGCGCTGATGCAAGCTCGGCGGCGTGCCACCGTATTTTTTTCGGCGGCGCGCCGCCGACTTTTCGGCGCGGCTTCGGGGTCTAGGTGCTACTCCTACTAATAATAAACCTAAGGGTATTAAGGCAAAAATCTTGGGCAATTTTGTAACTGTATGGAAATAAATCGAAACATACTATGCCCATATTGTCAAAAGGATTTATCAGCAATGCTTCAGGACCGGTTGGTGGTATTAAGCTGAAAATTTCATCGTGTGTTGAAGGGGATGTTGAAAAAAAAAGTGCTAATTGCATACTGCTACTAATTCTAATGCTGCAACTACAACTATTGCTACGGAAAATTTCTGGACCTTTCAACAATGCTGAAAAAAAATTTATGTCCCAAAACTTTGCTTGGATGTTTGTTATGGGAAATGATGGGCATGGGGGAGTTTTATGGTGGTAACCACCGCTGGCACCAGTGTTATACTGGTAACCACCGCTGGCACCAGTGTTATACTGGTAACCACCGCTGGCACCATTGTTATGCTGGTAGGTTACAATGCCACCAGCATTGGCGTTGTAATGTACGGGTGTCACCACTTATTTGTGCAAAAATGGTGCTAAACCATTTACTGTAGGGAAAAGCCCCGGTGGCACCAAATTATAATGGGATGCCCACGTCTAACACACCGGTTCTGAATATAGGGTTTGGTACTACCCTATTTACAGTATACCCTGCCCCAGGGTATGATAACGTGATCGAGTGGTCAAATGTCCACTTCCTAAGGTCAAGTGTACCTGCCGTGGGTTACCACTAAAAATCTCTAACTCTCGCTCTTGGAGTTAATGAACCCCCCTGTCAATATAATATTGACAGTATCTCGTAACTCTGTTCCTACCCTTCCTGGGTTCCGGGAAAATTAGTTCACAGTTTGTAGAAAATATCTTACATGTATTCTTCCAAACGGTCACTTATATAAGTTCATATAAGTTTATTAATGCACATTCATAAACAAATAAATAAATTAAACAAAACTTTCATGCTGGAGAAACCTACGAAGGTTTGCGATCGTGCGAAACTCCCTTATCTACTTGCCTATTAACTCAACTATTTACATAAACCTCAACTATTTGATTAAAACTATTATAAATAAACCAAAAATGGATAAACTATATATATATATATATATATATATATATATATATATATATATATATATATATATATATATATATATATATATATATATATTATTTTATATATATATATATATATATATATATATATATATATATATATATATATATATATATATATATATATATATATATATATATATATATATATATATATATATATATATATATATATATATATATATATATATAAATAATAATAATAGTAATAATAAAAAAAATATAGAAAAATATATAAGTAACTGAATTAAAAAGGGTAATACATAAATAAAATATAAAAGAAAAATAATAATATAAGATATAAAGAAAAAATAATAATAACCAATCCAGTCTCCATCACTCACTATACTTAATTCCCTCTCCCCTCCCACACCCACCCAACCTTAATTTAGCTCCTACCCACCCTTGAGTTCCCTGCCCACGCTTACCTCTTCAGCTCTTCATCCTCCCCTACCCAACCTGCCAACCATAATAAAATTGAACAAATTCCTCCAAAAAAATAATCTTTTAAATTCTTTTTAAATTGAGGTACATGTTCTGCCGCTCTAATAGAGCAAATTTAACAAATTCCTCCCAAAAAATAATCTTTTAAATTCTTTTTAAATTGAGGTACATGTTCCGCCGCTCTAATGATCAATGTTCATTCCTACTGATGGATTTCCTTCGCTCATTCCATACTGATGGACCCAGGTGTTTCATTGAAAATGAAGACCTGGTACCATGACGCAAATCATCAACTATATTATCACTTTGTCTAGTTCCATAATTATGCAGGTCCCTATTAATTTGGTAAAAATTCTTAAAAATATCAGGGGTTAAACCATTCTTACACTGAAACACAAATACTGCAGCTTGGTAATCTTTTACTGACCTACATTAAGGAGCTTCAGGGACCTAAAACAAGCACATGTGTCATGTACATCCTGGACATACCTACCGATTATTCTATCAGCTTTATTTTGTAGAACTTGCACTCTTCTATAGTTGCATAGGAAGTTACTGCTCCATAGGAGGCAACCGTAGGAGATATATGGATAAATCAACGAATAATATATATATATATAAAGTATTCTTTGAGGGAGAAAGTGCTGCAGCCGTCGAAGTATTCCTACCTCACGGGCAATTTTTGACGAAATTGCGAAACTGTTACACTTCCATGCCAGATGGCAATCGAGATAAAAACCAAGGTAGCGGAGATGATCAACTTGCTGAACGAGATTACCACATAAAGTTACCTGGCAAGACGCATCCAGTGGTGTACCAACTCTACAAAACGTCAGCAAAAATGTCTTGCGAACATTTACACACAATAATTTTAATGAAGTGAAAATCTCCAGCCTTTCCAATGTGAGATTCGCTTTTTTCACCAGGTCCTTCGCAGATGAGGCAAACAAAGTTAAAACAGTATCATCAGTAAACGAAGTAAGACACACATCTTTCAACTAAAGACGCATGAGATCAATATAGATGAGGTAAAGCAGGGGCCCTAACACTGATCATTGTGGTACTCCACACGTCACTGGAAATGCTGCTGAACCCACATCATTCAATACTACTTTGAGGGATCTCCCTGTGAGATAAATCTCAAACCACTTCAAGCACTTTTCGCGGACGCCTAACGACTGCATCCGACTTAGCAGAGTTTGAAAATCAACTATATCGAATGCTTTGCGAATATCTATAAATATGGACAAATATTTTTCACCGCTGTCCATACCACTGTTGATTGATTCTATAAGTTGTTGCAAAGCAATCGTCGTCGAGTGCCCTTTGCAAAATCTGAATTGGGTCTCACTCAGCAAATCATAGCCCTGTAGGAAACAATATAGACGCTGATGAACAACTGGAAGGATCGAAATCGGTCTACAGCTCGAAATTTCCTTTTCAAGGCCACCTTTATGACAAACACATCTATGAACTCCCATTAAAGACTCCCTTTACGAGGTCTCAAAGTAGACTACTCAAAAATAATATTCTATACAGCAACTTTTCATAGAGGTGGACCTTCGCTTGGCCCAGCCAATCCTCTCAATCCCCTTGCAAATCCCATTCTATTTTTTCTTACCTTTACCTTTCAATGACTCAAACCAGGAAGTCCAAAATAAAATTTAGTTCAACGCTTACTTATTGCGAAACAAACTAACTTAGAAACCAGAATTCAACTTAGGATTAAAAATTATCTTATAGGAAAATGTAATTACAGAAAAGAAAATGGGTCATTTATCTGAAAAGAAAAGAAACAGGGGTGGAACCCCAATATTTAGTTTCTCTCAAATCACTTTGACTCTTAAAAAGGGCACAATAACTTCTAATTTTAAATCAAATGAGACCCATCTGAATTAAATACAGCCACGCCTTCCATAAAAACTTCACATGCCCCTAGCGCATAACTTCAAGCCCTTGTCCAAGGCTCCGGGAGGTCGTGCCAACACTGGAGGCATTGCTATATGTTCTTTGGACTATTTAAAACAAAATTGTCATCGCACAATTTCAATCAGATACATTTGGTGAAAAGAAGGGTAGTTGGGTGGTGGGGGGGGGGGGGCGCAGGCGACTTGACCTCCATCACTATGACCTCTTTAAATAGAACTAGAACTTCCAATTTCAACTAAATGAGCCACCTCTAAAGTTTATACAACGATCACTTCCATAACAACCTTAAAAGCCCCAGGGGCATAGCCTACAGCACTCGCCTTCAGGCTCTGGTGGTTCGTATCAACCTCAAAAGGCTTGTTTTATGATTTTTGTACTATTTTGTATTAAAGGACTATCTCAAAATATCTATTGCATACGGGAAACTACTTGTTTGTGTGTGTATAGGGGGAGGGAGCTGCGCTCTGATCCCTTTGACTCTAAATGGCACTAGAACTTCTGTTTACCAATCCAATGAATCACCTTCAAAGCATATATGACCACCCTTTCTATAAGAACCTTATATGCCCCAGTGCATAACTTATAAGTCTTTCCCTGAGAAATCAGTATGGGGAGGATGTATTCCTCACAAACGTAATTTCCGTAACTACGATGAACAAAATTGTTGCATCCAAATTTTCATTGGAGATGTTAAGGGAAATGATGAGCATGAAGGGGAGAGGCTGGTTGCTCTCAAATCACTTTGACTCTTAAAAAGAGCATTATAGCTTCCAATTTCAAATCAAATTAGCCCCATCTGAGGGTTATACGACCGCCTATTCCATAAAAACCTTATATGCCCATATGAAATAAATTACAACCCTATCCCTAGGGCACTGGGGACTGTGCCCCCATAGAAACCTTGTTGTATGTTCTTTGGACTATTTTCAACAAAATTGCTATCTCATAATTTTTATCAGATGCGTTTTGGGAAAAGAAGGGTTGTCAAAGAAGGAGGGGAGGGGATAAAAGCCCTTTATCACTTTTGACGCTTAGAAAGGAACTATAACTTCCAATTTTCAACCAAATAAGCCTCTTCTAAAGCTAAACAACCATCCCTTCAATAAAAACCTTAAATACCCCGTGGCATAACTTAAAACCCTCGCTCCTAGGCAATGGTGGTTTGTATCAACCCTAAAAGTCTTTTTATATGATCTTTGGACTATTTTGCATAAAATGACTGTCTCAAAATTTTTATCCGATGTATTTCGGGAAAACATGACGCGTTGGGGGGGGGGGGGGGTAACTGCCTTATCATCACTTTGACTCTTAAAAAGGTTACTAGAAATTCAAATTAACAGTCCAATGAGTCCCCTCCGAAGCATGTACAACCACCCTTTGTATAAAAGCCGTATATGCCCCCAAGGTATATCTTACAACCCTCTCCCTGAGAGCTGTGGGAGTGGCGGTGTCTTCCTGAAAGACAAAATTCGGACTCTTCAATTAGTATAATCAAAATGTCAATCTCCAAATTTTGATTGCATGTCGTTAGGGAAATGATGAGTTTGGGGAGGGGGGGGGGGGTTGCTCTCAAATCATATTGCCTCGTATAAAGGGTACTATAACTTCCAATTTCCAGTCAAATGGACCATCTCTGAAACTTATGTGACCACCCATTCCATGAAAAACTTTATATGACCACATACCATGACTTACAGCCCTATCCCAAGGGCACTGGGGGGTTGCGTCATCCCTAAAGGCATTGTTTTAATTCTTCGACTTTTTGAGCAAAATGGCTATCTCACAATTTTAATCAGATTCGTTTAGTGAAGAGAGATAGTCAGAGTGAGGGGGGGGGGGTTTAGCTGCCTTCCTTCAATTTTGACTTTTAAAAGGGAACTAAAACTTCTAATTTTTAACCAAATGAGCCTCTTCTAAAGTTTATACAGCCATCCTTTCCATAAATGCCTTAAAAACACCCTGGGTATAACTCCCAACTCTTGCCCCAAGGCTTTTGGGAATGTTTAAACCACGAAAGCCTTGTTATACGACATTTATACTGTTTTGAATAAAATGGTAATCTCAGAATTTCTATTAGATGCACTTCAGGAAAATTTGACGTGTGTGGGGGGGGGGGGGAGGTAGCTTCCCTCCGATCACTTTGACTCTTAAAAAGAGAACTAGAGCTTCTGATTACCAATCCATTGAGTGTCCTCCAAAGTGTATTTGACCACGCTTTCTATAAAAACCTTATATATCCCCAGGGTATTATTTACTACCCTAGTACCGAGGTCTGGTGATTTGTTATCCTCTAATAAATAATTTCCAGACCTTTCAGCTACGTTTAACAAAATGGCCATCTAAAAATTTGATTGGCTGTGTTATAGGAAATGGTGGACGTGAGAGGAGGGTTAGTTGCCCTCCAATCAAGTTTGACTATTACTAAGGGCAATAGCCCTCTCAATTTCCAATCGAGCGAGTCCTTTTTGAAGTTTCTAAGACAACACTTTCTAAAACAACCTTATATGCCCCCCAAGGCATAGCTACCAACCTCTGCCTTGAGGACTGTGGAGGGGGTTGTCATCCTCAAAGACATAAGTTCTGGACCCTTCAACTACGTTCAATAAAATGGCTATCTCAAAATTCTGATTGGATGTGTTTGGGAAACTGGAGGGAGTCGGACTGGCTTAGTTGCCTTTCAATTATTTTGACTTTTAAAAAGGGGACTTGCCCTTCCAATTTCCAATCGAATGACCCCTTTTTGAAGTTTCTGCGACAATTCCTTCAATACAAAGCGTCCCGGTCTAAACAAATAACTAAATAATAAAATGTGACAACAATGTTCTTTACTTAGGGCACTTAGAACTTCTGTTCTATTGCACTGCCTTTGATTTCATTTATAAATTCGATAGAATAACCGTTGCAAAAGAAAATCAAACAGTTCGTGGTAACGAACTGTAAGTAAGGAGCGACCCGGCTCAATGGTAACCGAAACTCTAAAAAACGGGATTTTGATACCAATAGATACATCAAAAGAATCAGATTTTAATTCTGATTTCAAATATATAAATTTCATCAAGTTTAATTTTACCCATTAAAATTTACGTGCCTGAGAAAATGTGGCTGATTTTCGAGAAAAGGGGGGAAAACCCCTTAAAAGATATAGAAGCTCAATGAAATTCCCACCATCATATTCAGCGTATAGGAGAACCCTACAGTAGAGGTTTCAAGCATCAATCTACAAAAATGTGGAATTTTCCATTTTTTGCCAGAAGAAAGATCACGGATGCGTGTTTATTTATTTGTTTGTTTGTTTGTTTTTTTTTTCCCAGGGGTGATCGTATCGACCCAGTGGTCCTAGCATAGCGTGGGAGGGCTCATTGGAACGGAAATTAAGTTCTAGTGCCCTTTTTAAGTGACCAAAAAATGGAGGGCAACTAGGCCCCATTCCCACGCTCATTTTTTTCCCAAAGTCACCCGATCAAAATTTTGAGATAGCCATTTTGTTCAGCATGGTCGAAAATATGATAAAAATGTCTTTTAGAATGACTTGATCCCCCAAAGTCCCCTGGGGGTGGGCTTAAATTTATGAAATTTACTAATTGTTATCTTTTTGTATTGGTTTTTGGGATGTATACAGACTTTTTCAGAGGTGATTTTTTCTGGTAGGTGGGGGAAGGAGAGGGTCGGGGGCTATATGGAAGGATCTTTCCATGAAGGAAGTTTTCATGGGGGAACGGACATTGCTACGAAGGGGGCGCCGGATTTCCCAGCATTATTAAAGAAAAAGATCAGGAATTAAATTTAAAAAAAACAAGTTTTTCAACTGATCAACTGATTGTGATTAAGAGGTCATTTTTAAAGAACTGGAAAAAAAATTCGAACTATAGTTTAAAGAGCAGGGTATTGACTAAGGGGTGAACCCTCTAATATACGTGTTAAAAATTTATGAATATAGAAGTTCGTTACGTAAGTTAATTCTAAGTTACGTATGTTTATTACTAATAAAAATGTTCGTAAATAAAATTAAACAAGTTTCGAGAAAGCCATTTAACCAAATATAATATGCAAATTTTGTTTTAATTATTCATGTACGGTGAACCAAAATCAAAACCTGCATTAATTCAAAAACGTTCAAAAATTAAATAAAAAAAACAAGTTTTTTTAACTGAAAGTAAGGAACGACGTTAAAACTTAAAACGAACAGAAATTATTCTGTATATGAAGGGGCTGTCCCCTCCTCAACGCCTCGCTCTTTACGCTAAAGTTTGACTTTCTCACAACTCTATTTTTTTAAACAATAAAAAAACTTTAGCGTAAAGAGCGAGGCGCTGAGGAGGGGACAGCCCCCTTCATATACAGAATAATTTCTGTTCGTTTTAAGTTTTAACGTCGTTCCTTACTTTCAGTTAAAAAAACTTGTTTTTTTTATTTAATATCTCTCAAAAAACAATAATTCACTGTCAATATAATCTGAGGAACAATTTCTATATTCCCTTTCCACCAATGATACAACCATTCCTTTTTTTTTACTCAAACTAGGTAAAATGAATGCAAAATTCAAATATCTGCCGTTATCAGTTGGTTTTCTATCAAACAGTTCGTGCTAACGAACTGTAAGTAAGGAGCCACCCGACTCAAAAGTAACCGAAACTCTATAAAACGAAATTTCGATACCAATAGACATATCAACAGAATTGGCTTTTTATGCTGATTTCAAATATATATATTTTTATAAGTATAGTTTTACCCATCAAAGGTTACAAGACTGAGAAATTTTTTCTGATTTTCGTAAAAATGAGTAAATAGCCCCTTAAAGTCAAGTGCTCTCAATGAAAATCACATCAGTAGGTTCAGCGTATCAGAGAATCCTATTGTATAGGTTTCAACCTCTTATCTGTAAAAATATACAACTTTGTGTTTTTTGCAGAAGAAAGATCCAGGATGCGTGTTTATTTGTTTGTTTTTTCCCCAGGGTGGTCGTATCGACCCTTAGGTCCTAGAATATCGGACGAGGGTTGATTCGAAGGGAAATTAAAAGTTCTAGTGCCATTTTCAAGTGACTGAAAAAATTGGAGAGCAACTAGGCCCCCTCCCTCACCCCTTTTTTCTGAAAATCGTCCGTTCAAAGCTTTGAGATATCCTTTTGTTCATCATACTTGAAAGGACCAATAACTATGCCTTTGGGTATAACATCACTCACCCACAGCCGCAGGGGCAAGGTCTAAGTTATAAAATTTGTCCATTGTTTTTGCTTAATATTTGTTATTGGGATATAGGTATAGATTTTCGGATGGGGGGGGGGGACAAATTTTCTGCTTGGGGTTTTTCCACGGGAGAATTTTTCATGGGGAAGGAAGTTTCCAAGAACTGAACCTGTCAGGGGAAATTATACACCGGAGGTATTTGCCAGAATTCTTCTACAAAATTATTTTTATATGTCTTGCTTTCTTTTCCGTCTCAATTTTACGCGCAGAGTGGTTAAGAGTAATTGTCCGGGGTAAATTTTCACCGGGATTGAATTATCTAGAGGATATTTCCGTGGGGAGGGGGTTTCTCCGTGGAGATGAGGTCAGACTCTCTGGAATTTTTTAAAAAACTATCAGAAATTAAATAAAAAAACAAGTTTTTTCAACAGAAAGAAAGGAGCAACATTAAAACTTAAAAATTTTTTTTTATTCTTACACTTAAAAATTTTAGCGTAAAGAGTGAGGTATTGAGGCGAGGGAACCCCCTCATATACGTAATAATTTCTGTTCGTTTTAAGTTTAAATGTTGATCCTTACTTTCAGTTGAAAAAAAAATTAAATTTAATTTTCATTAACCAAATATCCAAAAAAGGCGGCATTTCTTTTTCTTCCAATTCTAGCGTAAAAAATATTTTTTTTGCCATGGTCAAGAAATAAATTTAGAAACTCAAAGCTGTGTACCCAAAAGCATAAAATTTCGTCCATAAACCACCCCAAAAACAAGGAGCCAGGTGAAAACACTGTATAGAGGACATATGGATAGAACCTAACAAAAGGCTAGCCAAAACAGGACTGCCAAAAGAACACCCATGGATTAAAGACCATGGATGAGCTCCATCGCGTTACAGTGCGACTTCTGAATCTGGGAAAATACGTAAATATCTTAGAAAGTTTTCAACGGTTATCCTTGAGGTTTTATCGATACTGTTTCTGCCCTAGTTGCTGCTGTTTTGCATCCCAAAATGTCAGAAATAAAACATGTGTGTGGTGTGAAACCTTTTCTTATTTCAGACATGCACAATAACTTGAAATTCTCTTTCTAGTGGTCCAACTCATAGCATCAACAGCCACTGGTTAGACTTGATTACCTGTAGTAACAAAAAAAAGAAAAAAAAAAGAAAAGAGAACTGTGTAGTCAGCCTTCTTGGATTTTTTTTTTTCAATGAAACTACCAAAATAGGTATTTTACAAGTATAAGAGAAGGGGATGACCCATGTCCTCCTCCCATTTCAATTGAAGACCCTATGGTGAGTATAGAACGTAAAAGTACGAAGACAATGAAAAATATAGATATATATATATATATATTATATAAAATTATTTTAACAAAGAGGTAACACAAAGTTCACTAATATTTGACAACATATACAGTTTAGAAATAGCCACCATATCCGCCATAGCCTCCATAGCCACCATAGCCTCCATATCCTCCGAGACCATATCCACCATATCCATAATAAGGATAGCCTCCGTATCCATAACCATGTCCTAGGCCAAGTCCATATCCTCCATAGAATCTGCCCTTCTCATCTCTTTTTTGTTTGTTTCCTAAATTGAAGGGAAGACAATTAATAAGGTTATGGCAGATCTGCCTACTGGGACAGGACAGAAAAAACAAGACGTTCTCGTAGCTTTTTAGTAAATTCAGTCACGTGAGGTTATTTTTCTAAATCCCACTACCATTTGCAAAAGCATGGGCAGTAATGCCCTACCATCAGCCTTTCTAAGATAATATGTAATGGGCTGTGAAAATATGTTCCATTATTCATTGTTTAGAGTTTGGCAAGAAATATTGCATTATAATTTAGGTTTTCCATATATTTCCCCGAAATTTAGCCCGAAAGTTGGCCCCTTGCCTGAGCTCCAAAAAACTAACAATTATTCTTTGGCTTGCCAAGCTCATCCCAAATATTTGATGATGAGAATTTTCACTCACTTGAGCCTTTCGCATTGTATTCCAGGTATGTATCTCAGAAATCAAGATTGCAGTAAGAGGCAAGTAAGCAGTAGCTTGCATTGGAGAAACTTAAATATTGAGGGGAAGAGGATTTTCCAAGACTAAAAAAATATTTACGTCAAACACAAGAATGAAATTATAAATAGCTGGGCATCTCGAGGACAGTATGCTGGATTCAAATACCTTCCTTATGTAATATATGCCCGTGTTTAGAGCATTTATTGCTCGGTTCAGCACCGCAAGTTGTGCTGTGTCCATCTCAGCCAAAAGAACAATTGGTTTTGTTTCGACATTTCCCATTCTGTTTTTCAAAAAATGTTGAAGTGAAAATGATATGACGAAAATGGGACATGTAAAAAGAAATTCTGTAGCTCCAGTTTTCGTCAAACAGGTCCTTTCCAAGAGAATAATCCTGTTCAGTTCTTTTTAAAGACTAAAAGTCAAATTTGTGGCTAATGGATCAGTTTTTACATTACCATTTATATAGAAATGCAAAATAAATTATACATAATCTAACAAATTTCCCAGAAGAAGGGACTAAAAGTTGTAAATATGCCAGAGTTGAAGTCTTAAAGAGGACGTTAAAATAAAAAATATTTCCCATATGATGCTTTTGTCTTTAATTTCAGTTTTTACCTTCAAATTTTTAGCTAAAATACAAATCAAAATTAGAGAATACATAAAACGGATTACAAAAACTAGGGATGGCATCCGTCTACAACGCCAAATTTCTTCCAGATCTGCTTTATATTGTTCAATTCTGGATTTTTTTTTTTTTACAGTTAGTGATAAAAAGCGCCTACGATCAATCTTCTTCAGATTTACCAAGTTTCATTTACATTTGCTTCCTTCGACAAGAAACCGTAACACTATCCATATAACCTTCCAGAACCCAATATTAGTATTAATAAATCTTTATCCCGTTTTCAAAGGAATTTTCATCACCCATGGTTGTCAATTAGTTCGCAATATTAATATTAATAATAGTTTGTTTGTATTAATATAAAATATGTAAGTCATGTATTTGAATTTTCAATGTTTCTTTTTTTTACCTTTGGTGATTATTCCGCCTAGTGTATCTTTTTTTGACGGGCAGTAAATGAATAATCGTAAATAATAATAATAATGGCCCTTTTTTCTCAAAAGATACTGGCTCAAAGTTAATAATATTTTATTTTGCATTTACGACTTAAGAAGAAATGTCAGGGCTTTCAGAATGATAAGACTCTTGAATATAACATGAAATTTGTCTCTTTAGCTATCATATGTTCGACTGAGTAGTTTTTGGTAACATTTGTAACACAATAATTTAGGCAAATTTTTTGTAATATAACCTTGGTGATTTTGCACACTAGTCTTTATTTTCTTCCAGGAGCGTTTTGAGCAGTTGTATACTTGTAATATTTAACTTTTGTCTCTGCTCTTTTTTTAGTATTTGTCTGTAGGCGTTTCATTTCGAACATCTAATTCGGATGAATTAAAAATAGATGAAAAAAATTATTCAAATAAATAGTTTCAATTAACATTTCATTCATTTTACAATGGTATGCCTCTTTTGAATTTTAAGAGGCTGTAAGGCTAACTGTTTTTACTGTAAGTCATAACCATTATTGAAATCTAAGCTTTCATTCTTCAGAATCATTAGTTGGCAGCCCCCTTCCCCTTGAGAGAACCTTAATTATGACACTGATGCCTTACCTTCTTCAGAGAATTGTCCTCTTGCCCCCGAGCCATCACGTGGCTCTATGCTAAAGCCTTCTCCTCCTCTTGGTCGGGCGGTAGCTAAACTGAATAAACTGAATAAACACGCTAAAGTGATGCAAACAACCTGAAAAAGAAAAAAGTTATTACGTATACAAAATGGCACTTTTTACAGTTAAGGATATTCTTTTTTTTTAATAACACAACATAGGTTGCATGGACACTTGAATCTTCTCAAAGTTTTTATGGTTAGTTATAAAAAAATAGTGAATAGGCCTTGCAAACAGATGTAGTTGTTATTTAATAAAAATATAACCATGGCAATCATGGGTGCAGATCTTCTGTTATTATGACGCAAACAGAGCTCATCATCTAAGCCAAATCTCCCTACTCCATTTTTCTATGGGCGCCACTAGGGAGGGGTCTGGGCCCAACAGGGCCCATCTTGAGGAAAAGATAGACAAAAATAAAACCTCACTCTTAGCATCTGATGTTTTCCCGGCTTTGTAATTAGGTCTTATTTTGGGGAGTGGAGTGGGGCTGGACCAATGGTCTATTTTTAGCAGTCAGCCATGAGGGTTCTACCAAATCTTATGGCTTTGAAATATCGGATTTTATCAAACAATTTGTGGTAACGAACTGTAAGTAAGGAGCGACCTGGCTCAATAGTAACCGAATTCTAAAAAACGGGATTTTGATACCAATGGATAAATCTGAAGAATCAGACTTTTATGCTGATTTCAAATATACGAGTTAGTTGATAAGTTTTATCAAGTTTAGTCCAAACCCATCAAAAGTTACGTGCCTGAAAAAATTAGCCTGATTTTCGAAAAGAAGGGAAACGCCCCCTAAGAGTCACAGAACCTTAATGAAAATCACACCATCAGATTCAGCGTATCAGAGAACCCTTCTGTAGAGGTTTCAAGCTCCTATCTGCAAAAATGTGGAAATGTGGAAATCGAACGGAAATTAAAAGTTCTAGTGCCCTTTTTAAGTGACCAAATAAATGGAGGGCAACTTGGCCCCCTCCCACGCTCATTTTTTATCAAATTAACCGGATCAAAATTTTGAGATAGCCATTTTGTTCAGCATGACCGAAAAGTATAATAACTATGTCTTTGAGGATGACTGAATCCCCCACAGTCCCCGGGGAAAAGGCTGCAAGTTATGAACTTTGCCCAACGTTTACATACAGTATTGGTTATTGGAAAGTATACAGACGTTTTCAGGGGGGGGGGGGTTCTGGTAGTGTAGGGGGAGGGGGTAAGTGGGAGGATATTTCCATGGAGGAAGTTTTCATGGGGGAAGAGACATTGCTATGAAGGTTGTGCCGGATTTCTCAGCATAACTTAAAAAAACGATCAGAAATTAAATAAAACAAACAGGTTCTTCAACTGAAAGTAAGGAGCAACATTAAGACTTAAAACGAACAGAAATTATTACGTATATGATTGGGGTCGCCCCCTAGTCAATACCTCGCTCTTTACGCTAAAGTGTTTTAAATACTTTCATAAGAGCTATTTATTCCAATTAACGGCCTTTGTGATTAAGGGGTAGGCCTAATTTTTATAAAATTGGAACAAAATTCGAACTTTAGCCTAAAGAACGAGGTATTGACCGGGGGGCGAACTCCCTAATATACATATTAAAAATATATGAGTATAGAAGTTCGTTACGTAAGTTAATTCGTAAGTTACGTATATTATTTTCTATTAAAAACGTCCGTAAATAAAATTAAACAACTTTCGAGAAAGCCATTTAACCAAAAAAACAAAATTAATATGCAAATTTCGTTTTAATTATTCATATACGGTAAGACAAAATCAAAACCTGCATTAATTCAAACGTTCAGAAATTAAATCAAAGAAACAAGTTTTTTTAACAGAAAGTAAGGAGCGACATTAAAACTTAAAACGAACAGGAATTATTCTGTATATTAAAGGGGCTGTCCTCTCCTTAACGCCTCGCTCTTTACGCTAAAGTTTGACTTTTTCTCATAACTGTATTTTTAAAACAATAAAAGCAGAGATTGAGAAGGTGACGAGGATATGTCACATTGCCATTTCTGGACCTCCTTGCTCTCTAAAACAAACTTAACTTGGTTTGCTATCGCCCCCTTTCTACCACTAAACATTTCCCACAGCCTAGCTTCTCCACAACTTTCCAAAATATGTTTAGACTATGCTGAACAAAATGGCTATCTAAAAATGTTGATCAGGAAACTTTAAGAAAAAGAGGGGGTTGAAGGGGGGCTAGTTACCCACAAATCTTTTTGGTCAATTGTAAAAGAAATTATAACTTTTAATTTGTGTTCGAATGAGCTCTTTTCTAATATTCTGAGACTTTGGGGTCGATGTGATCACCCCCTGAAAAAACAAAAACAAACAACAAATAAACAAGCATCGGTGATCTTCTTCTGGCAAAAAACACAAAATTCCATATTTCTGAAGATATGGGGAGCTTAAAACTTCTACAATAAGGTGCTTGGATACGTTGAACCTAATGTGTGATTTTCATTAAGATTCCTCGACTTTTAGAGGGGTATCTCCACCCATTTTTGAAAATCAGGTAAATACTCTCAGGCACGCAGGTTTTGATCAGTAAAACTAAAACTTAATGAATCTTATATATTTCGAATCAAACAGTTCGTGGTAACGAACTGTAAGTAAGGAGCGACCCGGCTTAGTGGTAACCGAATTCTAAAAAACGGGATTTTGATACAAATAGATATACCAAAAGAATCAGATTTCAATGCTTATTTCAAATATATCAGTTTCATCAAGTTTAGTCCTACCCATCAAAAGTTACGCGCCTGAGAAAATTTGGCTGATTTTCGAAAAAAGGGGAAAGACCCCCCTAAAAGTTATAGAACCTTAATGAAAATCTCACCATCATATTCCGCGTATCAGAGAACCCTACTGTAGAGGTTTCAAGCTCCTATCTGCAAATTTGTGGAATTTTGAATTTTTTGCCAGGAGAAAGATTTTTTTTTCCCAGGGAAAGTCGTATCGACCCAGTGGTCCTAGAATATCGTGGGAGGGCTCATTGGAATGGAAATTAAAAGTTCTAGTGCCCTTTTTAAGATACCAAAAAAATGGAGGGCAACTAGGCCCCCTCTCATGCTCATTTTTTTCCCAAAGTCACCCGATCAAAATTTTGAGGTAGTCATTTTGTTCAGCATGTTTGAAAATATTACAAGTATGTCTTTCAGGATGACTAAATCCCCCGAAGTTTCTACAGGGAGGAATGAAAGTTATGAACTTTACCCGCTGTATTGGTTATTGGGAAGTATACAAACGTTTTCAGGGGAGATTTTTCCTGGTAGTGGGGGGTGGGTGGGTCGGGGTTATGTGGGAGGATCTTACCATGAAGGAAGTTTTCATAGGGGAAGGGACATTGCTATGAAGGGGACGCCGGACTTCCCGGCAATATTTAAAAAAGATCAGAAATTAAATATAAAAAACAAATTTTTCAACTGCAACAGCAGCAACATCAAAACTTTAAACGAACCGAAAATATTACATATATTATTGGGTTCACCCCCTAGTAAATACCTCTCTCTTTAAGCCAAAGATTTTTTAGTACTTTCATAAGAGCTATTTATTCTCATTAAGGACCTTTTTGATTAACGGGTCATTTTTAAAGATTTGGAACAAAATTCGAATTTTAGCGTAAACAGCAAGGTATTAACTAGGGTGCGAACCCCCTAATATACGTATTAAAAATATATCAATATAGAAGTTCGTTACGTAAGTTAATTCGTAAGTTACGTATATTTATTACTAATAAAAACGTTCGTAAATAAAATTAAACAAGTTTCGAGAAAGCCATTTAACCAAATAAAAGTAAATTAATATGCAAATTTTGTTTTAATTATTCATGTACGGTGAGCTAAGATCAAAACCTGCATCTTTTCAAAAACGTTCAAAAATTAAATAAAAAAAACAAGTTTTTTTTTAATTGAAAGTAAGAAGCGACATTAAAACTTAAGACGAACAGAAATTATTCCGTATATGAAAGAGGCTGTCCCCTCCTCAACGCCTCACTCTTTACGCTAAAGTTTGACTTTCTCACAACTCCATTTTTTTTTAAACAATGAAAAACTTTTAGCGTAAAGAGCGAGGCGTTTAGGAGGGGAAAGCCTCTTTCATATATGGAATAATTTCTGTTCGTTTTAAGTTTTAATGTCGCTCCTTACTTTCAGTTAAAAAAACTTGTTTTTTTATTTAATCAACATAATAAGCCGGCTCTTTTGATTTCTTTTATATCAACATTCTGTTTTTTAGAGTCTCAATTACTATTAAGCCACATCGCTCCTTACTTACAGTTGATTACCACGAACTATTTCATGAAGAATTCTCCAAACAATTATAATTTGTTTCACCTTAAACCTGTATCTACCCAACAGCATAGATTGGTAGCAGAATTACTATGTACAATTAAGACTAAAAGCTTAATTTTCTGACTGGTATATTTAGTGTAACGAATAAAAAAGATGCATAAAGTGCCTGGCAATCAATGAGGACTAAGAATTATTATTAACCTTTTCAATTCTATGCTAAAATATAATTAGCATGTTTTTATACTATTTGGCATATATGCCAATTCTATAACTGTAAAACTTCTTTTTCAATTTGTGAAATACAACTTCTTTCCTAATTTTAGTACTAACAGCTTAAGAATATTTTAGCACCAGTATGTTATTTCAACAAAATCTTTATTCATTATGCGCAAAGTTGCACAGTCCTAGACCTATATACTTCAAAATAAGAGGAAAAGTTTATACGGAAATTGATCTCAATATGTTGTTATGCAGGTTTTAGCAGTAGCGGGCGCCAAATTACGAAAAGAGAAACGCGGATGAAAAATCTATAGAAATGAGTTAAAAATAGATTGCACAAAACAGTTCAAGAAAATGTAGCTTTCCTTTGAAGTTGTCTTTGTGAACCAACATATTGTTAATGTCCGAAAATTAACAGACGAAAGGAGTTGTAAACTTAACTAATTAGTTTAATTGACTTATTTATTTTCGTGGTTGGACGCGGCACCATTCATATAAATTTAGTACACTAAAACTTCATAATTTAGACTCAACTAGAAGAAAAATCTTGGAAATTAAGGTGCTTAGGTATAAACAGACCTGAGATGTGCCTATGGGGCAGAACAATATAAATCTCCTTGGTTATGTCTATGTCCTTTGGTTTCGATTTTTCTAAAAACAGTATGCTGGAAATTGGAATTTATCTTTTGAATTTATTTTCATCTTACTTTTATAAAGAGCAATTTAAGTAGATTCAAAAAGAGCAATTAATTGATTGTGCTATGCAGCAAGCTGCTAATTAGTTTCCAGAATTTTTTCTTTAGCTTTCTAAATACCAAATTTCTTTCTGTGATACCAAAACATTTACCACTTTTTATCAAACACTTGCTACCAAAAAAACAACAAAGGTTTACACAAAAGACATATCCAATATATTTGTCGGGGGGAGGATATATTTTAACGGTGGGGGTGGGGGGTTGTTTACGAAAATACCTTAAAAAGCGCATTAAAAATTTATTTATACACATTTTTCTACATTTTTACGAATTATAATTTTTATTTTTGGTGGAGGGGGTGGTGGTTGGGTTAAAACCCCTTACTCCTCCTTCCTCTGGATAAGGTGTTGGGTAAGACAAAATTCCCTGATAGGATAAGCAGAATTAATAAAAAGTAAGTACCTAAGCGAACTGTATTGCGTAAGAACCACTTACCGTTGAGACCAAAAGCTTCATTCTAATTGTTTATGTTCTGTTTTTTCACTACTACACAGTCTCAATCTGATAAAATTTCACAGATTTTCAGTGCTTATATTGGCCTAGTAATGGCTATTGCACAATCTCAAATCAAGGTTAGTAAACATAAAAAAAATTTCGGGAGTAAAAGTTAATAACTAATAAATGTTATCCCTGAATATATTACTTTACTCTTGAATGAAGAAAGGCTGCATTACCCTGAGGGTTCTTCGTAGTAATTTTCATAATTGTTATTTATAGTGCGGTATATATAGCACCTTGTCACCTTACAATTTAAACTTTCGAAAATTGACTTAATTTCGAGGTTTTATTGATTTTAGCTATTCATTAGACAAAACGACCAACAGTGTAAATTTGTATTGCCTAATTATACGTTTTGTAATGATATATTAATGATAATGATAATGACATCATATGATACGTTCATAATTATGCTACAGCCGAGTCCCAGTGACTTTTGTTGCTAATTGACCGATCTTCTAGGGCATTTAACTGAATAACACATAGTGTGTGGGAGGCGTGAAAGAGAGAGAAAAAAATAATACAAAGAATTAACTAAATTATAAGCCAAGTTAAATATAAATTTATCTAAACTGATATAAATTTTCTATAAGCGTGGTCCATTTCCCCCTAAGGTGGGTCAAAAATTTGATTATCCCAACGAAGTATAGCGGGACATTCACCGAAAGGTAGCTCTCAATAAGACACCGGAGAAACCTATTTAAGCCCCATTTATGATGAAACAGTTAATTATGATCGTTTTTACTTACATAATTTTACTTAAATAATAAACTGAAATAATTTACTTAAATAATAAATACATCATAATGATACGTTTGGTAATCGAAAAATTATTACTCAAACATTTTTAAATCTAAGGATATATTGTTTTCTTTATAGATAGGATAGAAGGGACAGCGTGAGGGGAATAATGATACGTAAAACGGTTTTCCCAATTTCATGGTTGGGAGCGGGGCATGTGAATTGCCTCCTCTCCCCTAATACTACCCCTGAAGGATAGACAAGCTTTATTGACAAGCATTCATAATATTTAACATAACTTCTACCATAAGTGAGCATATTATTTGTAGAACTGGGGATAAACTCCTGAATGGAGTCCAAGACAGTAAATACATAAAAAATCAATTTAAGAAATAAAGAAAAGGCCCGAGAATATATGCCATAAAAGAAGGAGAGAACACACCAGTTAAGGGAAAAAAATCAACACAAATCCAAAAATCAACAACTATTCAAGTCGTGTCATCAAGGCTATTTCATTCAAAATCTAGAATGGGAAAAAGATTCAACTTACGATAAAAAATGAGGGAAAGTTCAATACAATGTAAGAATAAAAGCAAACAATGAAACAGTTCGTGGTAACAAACTGTGTGCATTGAGTGACGCGGCTCAATATTAGCCAAAACTCTAAAAACAGAGTTTTGATAACAATATATATATTCCATAGAACGGAATTGTGATATCGATAGACATATCAACAGAATTGGATTATTATGCTAACTCCAAATATATAAAATTTATTTAGTTTAGTTTTACCCATCAAAGGCTACGAGCCTCAAAATATTTGCCTGATTTTCGATAAAGGGGGGAAACATCTCTTAAAGTCATGGAATCTTAATTAAAATCACACCGTCAGTTTCAGCGCATTAAAGAACCCTACTGTACAGGTTTAAATCTCCCATATTCTAAAATGTCTCTAAAATATCTTCTAAACAGAAAGACGACGGATGTGTTTTTATTAGTCTTCCCCCAAAGGTGATCGTATCGAACTAACGGTCCTAGAATATCGGAAGAGGGCTCACGCGAACGAAAACTAAAAGTTTTTGTGCCCTTTTTAAGTAATCAAAAATATTGAAGGGTAAATAACCCCCTCCCACGCCCCTTTCTTTGCCATTCGATCAAAATTTGAGATAGCCATACTGCTCAAAATTGTTGAAAAGGTCCAATAACTGTGCCTTCTGAGATAACATGACCCCACAGTCTCTGGGAAAAGGTCTTTAAGTTATAAAATTTGCCCAGTACTTACGTCTAGTATTTGTTATTCGGAAGTATGTGTTTCGGGTGGGAGGGATTGTGAATTTTCTGGAGGAAGATTTTCCACGGGGAGAAGTGTTGATGAGGAGGGAAGTTTCCGGGGGTGGACTTTTCACGGAAATTTTACACTAGAGGAATTTGCCAGAATTCCTATACAATTTTTTTTTAGTTGTCTTATTTTCTCATTGCCGACTCAATTTTACGCGTGGAGATGCTGAGGGTCATTGTCCGGGGTGAACTTTCACCAGGATTGAATTGTCTAGAGCAGTGTTCCCCAACTTTTTCTTCCTGGTGAACCAAAAAAAAGGTCCAAAATAAGCTTACGAACCCCGTATGTAGTCATTGATGACAGGTAAAATAAAAACAATAAAACTTATAGAATATATATTTATCATATTGCATAATAATTGATTATATTAGTAGTAAAATATTTAAACAAAACATTGGTAAGACTTAAAGTAAGGCTATAAAAGTTGAACACAAGATAAATTTAACTAACTGGTTCTTACGTTTTACATTTGGAAACAATTTTTTTTAGTGGGATATTTGTGGTTTGTTTGATAGAACAAAGAAATTCAAGGTTAGGTTCAATATCTGACAGTTTCAGTCTTAGGTCAGGTTCTGCATTCAACCTGTTTCTGTATTCATCTTTCAGATTAGTATACTTTTAAAATCCTTTTTCGCATAGATTTGTTGTGCAAAATGATAATAGACGTTCAATGGCTAATTTTTGACAGAACATTTTTGAACAATTTAATCCAGTGTTTTTAGAGACTGAATCAAAAGTCACTCCAAGATATTTCAGATTTTCACATATACTCCTTTTAATGTTTTTGTCAGGTTTAATTACAATTTCAGATAAAAAGTGCTTATAGAATCGAAACATCCATACTCAATCATCTGCATGCATCTCATCCAAATATTGGTCTTTTTCAACATTAAATAAAAAAAACAAGTTTTTTAAACTGAAAGTAAGGAGCAACATTAAAACTTGAAACGAAGAGAAATTATTCCGTATATGAAAGGGGCTGTCCCCTCCTCAACGCCTCGCTCTTTACGCTAAAGTTTTACTTTCTCAAAACTCTATTTTTGTTAAACAATAAAAAACTTTAGCGTAAAGCGCAAGGCGTTGAGGAGGGGACAGCCCCTTTCATATACGGAATAATTTCTGTTCGTTTTAATCTTTAATGTCGCTCCTTACTTTCAGTTTAAAAAACTTGTTTTTTTTTCTGATCGTTTTTCAGTTGATGCAGCTTTTATTTTGGCTCACCGTCATTGAATAAATAAACAAAATTTGCATAAAAATCTTAATTTTATTTTGCTAAATGGCTGTCTCTAAATTTGGCTCTGACGTAATTTACAAATTAAATTACGGAACGAACTTCTATATTCGTATATTTTTCTTCTGGCAAAAAATATAAAGTTGCAGATATTTGCAGATATGAGCTTGAAACCTATGTAATAGGGTTTTCTGATACGCTGAATCTGACGGTGTGATTTTCATTAAAATTCTTTCACTTGTAGGGGATGTTTCCTCCCTCTTTAAAAAATCAGGTAAATTTTCTCAGGCTCGTAGCCTTTGATGAGTAATACTACACTTAATAAAATTTATATATTTAGAATCAGCATTATAAGCCCATTCTTTTGATACATTTATTGACATCAAAATTCCGTTTCTAAAAGTTTCGATAACTATTGGGCCGTATCGCTTGTTTTATTCTTTATTGTTTTTTTTTTATTACGTATATATTATTACGTATATGAGGGCGGTTCTCCCCTTAGTCAATACCACGCTCTTTACGTTAAAAGTAAAAAAAAAATTTTAATTCACAAACCCCTGAATCAAAAAGGCTGTTTAATTAGAATAGATAGCTCTTTTGAAAGCAATAAAAAAAACTGTAGCGCAAAGAGCGAGGTATTCACTTGGGGGAGAACCCCTTCATATATGTAATAATTTTTACGAATTTCTATTCGTTTTAAGTTCTAATGTTGCTTCTTACTTTCAGTTGAAAGAACTTGTTTTTTTTAAATTTAATTTTTGATCGTTTTTTAAATAATGCTTGGAAATCCGGCGCCCCCTTCATAGAAATGTCCCTTACCCCAAAGAAACATCCTCCACGGATAGATTCTCCCGAGTAACCCCCTCCTCCAGCTCCCACCCCCCACCAGAAAAAATTCTTCCTGAAAATGTCTGTATACTTCCCAATAACCAATACAATACTGGGAAATCCGGAAATCCAATATAATGCTGGGAAGTCCGGCGCCCCCTTCATAGCAATTTCCCTTCTCCCATGAAAAATTCCTTCATGGTAAGATCCTCCCACATAACCCCTGACCCACTGCCCCCCCCTACCAGAAAAAATCCCCTCTGAAAACGTCTGTATACTTGCCAATAACCAATAATATATGTTAACATTGGGTAAAGTTCATAACTTTCAGCCCTTCCCCCGGGGACTTTGGGGGATTAAGTCATCCTAAAAGACATAGTTATTATATTTTCGACCAGGCTGAACAAAATGGCTATCTCAAAATTTTGATCGGGTGACTTTGGAAAAAAGATGAGCGTGGGAGGGGGCCTAGTTGCCCACCATTTTTTTTTTCACTTAAAAAGGACACTAGAACTTTTAATTTCCGTTCGAATGAGCCCTCCCACGATATTCTAGGACCACTGGGTCGATACGATCACCCATGGGGAAAAAAAACAAACAAACAAACAAATACAAACGCATCCGTGATCTTTCTTCTGGCAAAAAATGCAAAATTCCACATTTTTGTAGATAGGAGCTTGAAACCTCCCCAGTAGGGTTCTCTGATCCGCTGAATATGATGGTGTGATTTTCATTAGGGTTCTATAACTTTTTGCGGGTCTTTTCCCCTTGTTTTGAAAATAAGCCAAATTTTCTCAGGCGCGTAACTTTTAATAGGTAGGACTAAACTTGATGAACCTTATATATTTGAAATCAGCATTTAAGTCTGATTCTTTTGATGTATCTATTGGTATCAAAATTCCGTTTTCTATAGTTTCGGTTACCATTGAGCCGGGTCGCTCCTTACTTACAGTTCGTTAACACGAACTGTTTGATAAATAAAAAAACATTTTTTTTCAACTGAAAGTAAGGAAGAGCATTAAAACTAAAAACAAACAGGAATTATTACGTGTATAAAGTAGGTTGCCCCCTCCTCAACACCTCGCTCGATAAACTAAACTTTTTAGTACTTTTAAAGAAGCGTCTTGTTGTTCTAATTAAACGACCCACGTGTATCAGGAGTCATTCTTAAATAATTGAGATAAAACTCAAACTTTAGCGTAAAGAGGAAGGTGTTGAGGAGGGTTAACCCCCTTTATATACGTAATAAATTTCTGTTCATTTTAAGTTTTAATGTTGCTCCTTACTTTCAGTTGGAAAAAAATTGTTTTTTTCATTTAATTTCTGATCTTTTTTAAAATAATGCCAGGAAATCTGGCCCCACCTCCACGGAGAAACCGCCTCCCCGCGGACATATCCTCTAAACAATTCAGTCTCGGGGAAAATTTATCCCGGACAATTACTCTTAACCGCTCTGAACTGAGATGGAAAAGAGAAAGCAAGACACATAAAACAAATTCTGTATAAGAATTCTGGCAAATTCCCTCAGTGTATAATTTCCCCCCTGACACGTTCACTCCCTGGTCACTTCCCTCCCCATGGAAAATTCCCCCGTTGAAAAACCCCCAGCAGAAAAATTGCCCCACCCCAGCTAAAAATGTATGCCTACATCTCAATAACAAATACTATGCGCAAACAATGGGCAAATTTTATAACTTAAAGACATTTCCCCTGGGGCTGTGGGGGGTCATGTTATAGCTAAAGGTATAGTTATTGGACCTTCAACTATGATGAACAAAATGGCTATCTCAATATTTTGATGGGACGATTTTGGTAAAAAGACGCGGGGGAGGGGGCCTAGTTGCACTCCAATTTTTGATCACTTTAGAATGGCACTAGAAGTCTTCATTTCCGTTCAAATGAGCCCTCTCCCGATATTATAGTACCACTGGGTCAATACTATCACCCCTGGGGAAAAAAACAAACAAAAAAACGAATAAACACCCATCCGTGATCTTTCTTCTTGCAAAAAATACAAAATTCCACATTTTTGCAGATAGGAGCTTGAAACCTCTACAGTAGGGTTCTCTGATAGTGGGATTTTCATTGAGATAACTTGATCTCGCTGTTTCTACCTTTTTTCGAAAATCAGTAAAATTTTCTCAGGCTCGTAACCTTTGATGAGTAAGACTAAACATAATGAAATTTATATACTTCACACTGAAGTTAGATGGTTTTCCCATGATGAAGTTTAATCGTGTTTGTTTGAATTGAAGTCTGAAGTTCAAACATTCTTTATTGACCATCCTTTTCATTTGTCTTCTTGTATATCTGATTTTCTTTGGCTGCAAAAGCTTGCATATTTAACTAATAATTTTTTTTCATTGAATGAATTAAAAATATATCTTTAGAAGGCGAGGATGTCACCATGTTCATTATACCTGATAGAATTGAGGATATCAAACAGTTCGTGATAGCGAACTGTAAGTAAGGAGCAACCCGGCTCAATAGCAACTGAAACTAAAAAAATCGGAATTGATTTTGTGATAAATTTGTCCAGCTACTTTAAAGCTAAATATATTTCGACTATTTATGGTTCGATCATCGCTTATGTTAAATGAAGCTAGAGCAAAATACGAGTTAAAATTTTGAATACGTTTATGAAACTCCTCAGAAGGCAAGTGACGTCCTGAAAAATTCAAACCAATTCATTTGGAAACTGAGGTGGTGACATTGTAATTCGACCATGCAAGCAGCAATCTCAAAACAAATTATCTTTGTTTGCTACTCTTTCCTCCGGAAAAATGGAGGGCTCCACAGAGAATACAAGCAACGTTGAAGGGCCCCAAAGACATATTTATAACATTTACTGAGTTTATGGCATCCTTGTACGTATGTACTTGGTTTTGTGCTACACGTTGTTTGTAATGAAGATTACGACGCCGCTGTTCTTCTAACCGCGTATGTCTTTGATCTCCATTTTCACTTTCGACATGTTCTGTTTTTCGTTTTCGCTTATATTCTAACCACCTGTATATTTGGTCTTCTTTTTCATTTTTGATACACTCTAATTGTCGTATATATATATATATATATATATATATATATATATATATATATATATATATATATATATATATATATATATATATATATATATATATATATATATATATATATATATATATATATATATATATATATATATATATATATATATATATATATATATATATATATATATATATATATATATATATATATATATATATATATATATATATATATATATATATATATATATATATATATATATATATATATATATATATATATATATATATATATATATATATATATATATATATATATATATATATATATATATTTATATATATATATATATATATATATATATATATATATATATATATATATATATATATATATATACTCTCTATATATATGAGTAATAATTATATGTTTCAGTTCTCGAAAACTGCTCCATATTTTTTCGGGAAAATTGGTATCTTGGGTTATTCTCGCATAAAAAACGATTTAGATAGGTCAGAAGTCTAGGGAAATTCGCTAAGAGCGTTAATTTTGATTATTGAAAATGACGTCATTTAGTAAAAATTACAGTGACGTTATGCCCGTAATGCACTTCATGACATAATATTATGACGCTATGTATTGCAAGTGACGTCATGTAATAAAAATACTTCCTGACATCATATGATGTCATTCATATCTGGGTTGCAGCGGTAGCTAGCAACCTAGAAAACTTACCCCTATGTAGGACACTTACCTTTTCTTGGCTTGAACAAAGAGAAAAATATATTGGCTTGAAAATAAAAAAGGTGGCCTGAAACCAAGATATTCTCCGTAAATACATCTTTTTTTCTCTCTCCCTTTCTCCTTAGATTGCTTGGCACTGTGAGTAATGATTTTGTGTTTCAGTTCTCGAAAACAGCTCCACATTTTTTCTGGAAAATTGGTATATCGGGATATTCTCGCATAAAAAAAGATCTAGATGGGTCAGAGATTGGGAAAATTCGTTAAGAGTGTTAATTTTACTTTTTGAAAATGAAGTCATGTAGTGAAATTACAATGACGTTATGCACCTAATGCACTTCATGACATCATATTATGCCGTCATATTGCAAATGAAGTCATGTAATAAAAATACTTCATGAAATCAAATGATATCATTCCTATCTGGGTTGCAGCGGTAGCTCGCAACTTTGGAAACTTACCCCTATATAGGAAACTTACCGTCTCTTGGCTTGAACAAAGAGAAAAATATATTGGCTTGAAAATTAAGAAAAAAGTGGCTGAAACCACGGTATTCTGCATATACGGGATTTTTTTTTATCTTTCTTTCTCCTCAGATAGTTTGGCACTGGAATATCGTAATATGGATTATTTTAAACGGAGTTGATGTGGTTAAAAAACCTTTTGTAATTAAAAAATTATATATTGGCATCCTATGGATTGACATCCATGCAGGCCATGGTATATTTTGGTCTACAAAACAATTTAGATAGGTCAGAAGTTTGAGAAAATTCCTTAAGAGTCTTAATTTTGGACAAAAAAAATATCTATGTGAGTAGAATAGTTTTTACATATATCAGCACTGCAATGACGTTGTTACACTTTTTACACTTATGAGGAAAAATTGAAGATTTTCAGGTATGGAGAAGTACATCAAATTGCATAAAAGAACAAAAAAAATGATAATTGCAAAAATATATGAATATATATTTAAAAGGAATTACAAATATGTCAAAACCTTAAAAAAGAAAACCAAAAGTTTGAAGCTTAGTAGAATATTTTTGAATAGATTCAGTATGAAAAGACATTAAATTGCCTAGAGAACATAAAACTGGTATAGCGATGATGATTGGGTTTTGGATTTTGACATGGATTAATCAAAAAACTTTTTGCACAAAATAAGTTTTTCAAAAAAGAGTAAAGAGCTCCATTAAACCAAAAATAAACAAAAATAGTAAAGTACAAGTTATATTCTGGATTTTAGAAAGAATCGGGTTTAGAACCCTACTCGGATTAATTTCTGCTCGTTTTCAGTTTGACTTATTGTTTGTTTTGGGTTTCATTTATTTTTTTATTCTGATTTGTGGTAGTTGTATGCTTGGTAGATTAAACCAAGGTAGATTAACCAAAGGTAGATGGTAGATTAACCTCTTTTTTGAAAAATTTATTTTGTGCACAAGGTTTTTTTGATTAGTTTCTTTTCGTTTTATATTGACATAGTCTTTTTTATAGGCAGCGCGTTAGCTCTGCCTAAGTAAAGAACGATGTGGGCACAATGTGTTTTTTTTCCTCCATACCCGGGCACTTCGTATCGAAGAAGTTGTCGTACAAACTTAGAAAAGGGCTAATTCGATTGAAAATTGGGGTGGCTAATGCTCTTTTTAATAGTCGAAAGTGATTTGAGGCCAACTATGCCCCCCCCGCCCATCATTCCCCCAAACAAATCCAATCAAAATTTTCAGAGAGGCCATTTTGTTCAGCGTAGTTGATTTCCAGATAGAAAAAAAAAAATTGAGGAGGACACTCCCCCACAACCCTCGGGGCAAGGGTTTTAAGTTATGCCCTGAGGGCATATAAGAATGATGTTGGCACAATGTACTATTTATTATTTTTTCCTTTAGAGCAGGGCACTTCATATGGAAGGGGTCGTCATAGAAACTTCAAAAGGGGTTTATTCGATTGGAAATTGAGAGTTTTAGTTCCCTTTTTAATATTCGAAAGTGATCGGAGGGCAACTAGCCCCCACGCCCATCATTCCCTAAAACGCACTCAATCAAAAAATTGAGATAGCAATTTTGTTCAGCGTAGTTGATTTCCAGATATAAAATATGTTTTTGAGGAGGACACTCCCCCACAACGCTCAGGGCAAGGGTTTAAGTTATGCCCTGGGGGCATATAAGGTTTTTATAGAAGGCGTTGTCTTAGAAATTTCAAAAAAGGCTCATTCGATTGGAAATTTGAAGGGCTAGTTCCCTTTTTAGTAGTCGAAAGTGAATGGAGGGCAACTAGCCCCCCCCCACGCCTATCATTCCCCCAAAGACATCCAATCAAAACTTTGAGATAGCCATTTTGTTCAGCGTAGTTTATTTCCAGATAGATAATATGTTTTTGAGGAGGACAATCCCCCATAACCCTCAGGGCAAGGGTTTTAAGTTATGCCCTGGGGGCATATACGGTTTTTATAGAAGCCTTTGTCGTGAAACTTCAAAAGGGGCTTAATCGATTGGAAATTCAAAGGGCTAGTGCCCTTTTTAATAGTCAAAAGTGATTGGAGGGCAACTAGCCCCCCAGGTCCATCATTTCCCCAAACACATCCAATCAAAATTTTGAGATAGCCATTTTGTTCAGCGTAGTTGATTTCCAAATAGAAAATATATTTTTGAGATGGACACTCCCCCAGAGCCCTCAGGGCAAGGGTTATAAGTTATGCCCTGGAGGCATATAAGGTATTTATAAAGCCGTTGTCGTAGAAACTTCAAAACAGGCTCATTCGATTGGAAATTCAAAGGGCTAGTGCCCTTTTTAATAGTCGAAAGTGATAGGAGGGCAAGTAGCCCCTCCTCACGCCCATCATTCCCCCAAATACATCCAATAAAATTTTTCAGATAGTCATTTTGTTTAGCGTAGTTGATTCCCAGATAGAAAAAAATATTTTTGAGGAGAACACTCCCCCACAACCCTAAGGGCAAGGGTTTTAAGTTATGCCCTAGGGGCATATTAGGTTTTTATAGAAGGCGTTGTCGTAGAAACTTCAAAACGGGCTCGTTCGATTGGAAATTCAAAGGGTTAGTGCCCTTTTTAATAGTTTTGAAACTGTTTTGAATAAAATGGTAATCACAGAATTTCTATTAGATGCACTTCAGGAATATTTGACGTGTGTGGGGGGGGGGGAGGTAGCTTCCCTCCGATCACTTTGACTCTTAAAAAGAGAACTAGAGCTTCTGATTACCAATCCATTGAGTGTCCTCCAAAGTTTATTTGACCACGCTTTCTATAAAAACCTTATATATCCCCAGGGTATTATTTACTACCCTAGTACCGAGGTCTGGTGATTTGTTATCCTCTAATAAATAATTTCCAGACCTTTCAGCTACGTTTAACAAAATGGCCATCTAAAAATTTGATTGGCTGTGTTATAGGAAATGGTGGACGTGAGAGGAGGGTTAGTTGTCCTCCAATCAAGTTTGACTATTACTAAGGGCAATAGCCCTCTCAATTTCCAATCGAGCGAGTCCTTTTTGAAGTTTCTAAGACAACACTTTCTAAAACAACCTTATATGCCCCCCAAGGCATAGCTACCAACCTCTGCCTTGAGGACTGTGGAGGGGGTTGTCATCCTCAAAGACATAAGTTCTGGACCCTTCAACTACGTTCAATAAAATGGCTATCTCAAAATTCTGATTGGATGTGTTTGGGAAACTGGAGGGCGTCGGACTGGCTTAGTTGCCTTTCAATTATTTTGACTTTTAAAAAGGGACTTGCCCTTCCAATTTCCAATCGAATGACCCCTTTTTGAAGTTTCTGCGACAATTCCTTCAATACAAAGCGTCCCGGTCTAAACAAATAACTAAATAATAAAATGTGACAACATTGTTCTTTACTTAGGGCACTTAGAACTTCTGTTCTATTGCACTGCCTATGATTTCATTTATAAATTCGATAGAATAACCGTTGCAAAACAAAATATCTCTCAAAAAACAATAATTCACTGTCAATATAATCTGAGGAACAATTTCTATATTCCCTTTCCATCAATGATACAACCATTCCTTTTTTTTTACTCAAACTAGGTAAAATGAATGCAAAATTCAAATATCTGCCGTTATCAGTTGGTTTTCTATCAAACAGTTCGTGCTAACGAACTGTAAGTAAGGAGCCACCCGACTCAAAAGTAACCGAAACTCTAAAAACGAAATTTCGATACCAATAGACATATCAACAGAATTGGCTTTTTATGCTGATTTCAAATATATATATTTTTATAAGTATAGTTTTACCCATCAAAGGTTACAAGACTGAGAAATTTTTTCTGATTTTCGTAAAAATGAGTAAATAGCCCCTTAAAGTCAAGTGCTCTCAATGAAAATCACATCAGTAGGTTCAGCGTATCAGAGAATCCTATTGTATAGGTTTCAACCTCTTATCTGTAAAAATATACAACTTTGTATTTTTTGCAGAAGAAAGATCCAGGATGCGTGTTTATTTGTTTGTTTTTTCCCCAGGGTGATCGTATCGACCCTTAGGTCCTAGAATATCGGACGAGGGTTGATTCAAAGGGAAATTAAAAGTTCTAGTGCCATTTTCAAGTGAGTAGAAGTGACCCTATTGATCGTGTCACGCACCCCTGCTGCCACCTACAACTTTTTTTAACACCATATATTGGCACGAGAACCACGTGGTTTATGGTTTTTTTCAATGAGAATTTGAAAAACAGGAATTTTGTCACATTTATGTATGTTTTCATGGATGGTTATGTGTGTTGGTCGATTTATTTGATGTTTTTCATGGATTTTTAATGGTTTTTTGTCAGTGAGAATTTGAAAAGCAGGAACTTTGTCACATTTATGGATGTCAACAGCAATTCATGTCTGTTATATGGTTTTCTCAGTGAGAATAAAAAAACAGGAATTTTCTCACTTGAAAAAACAGGAATTTTGTCACATTTATGGTTGTTTTCTTGGATGGTTATGTGTGTTGTTCGATTTATTTGATGTTTTTCTCGGATGTCAACATCAAATTATGGATGTTTTATGGTTTTTGTCAGTGAGAATTTGAAAAACAGGAACTTTTTCACATTTTTTTGTCTGTTTTCATGGATGGTTATGTGTGTTGTTCGATTTATTTGATGTTTTTCATGTCTGTTTTATGGATGATCCAGAAATAGTATTTGATGTTGTTGTTCAAGCCAAATGTTGTGAGTTTCCCGGAAACAGTTAGATCACATGTTTCCTTCTCAGCCAATCAGAGGGCTTTGTTTACATATTAGCGGTGGAGTGAATATAAAGAAAGGATTTTTGCTAGAGTTTTATTAGTCTGTGAATAGAATTCAAGGAGTGAGCAGAAGAAGAACAGTTTGACTTTACTCATTTGGATATATATTTGTGTTGATGGCGATGAGTGGAATGTTTACCCTATTAGAAGTTGATAGTGGAGTTGATGATAATAGTACAAGAGCATCAAACATTGCAATGGAAATCACGAAAGGATCACGGCTTTGTCTGGAATGGGATGCAGTATATGCAAGATATGTGATATCCTTGAGCAAATTTAAAATGGAGGATAAATTATGTTTCGCCGCTAAAGTTGATATAGCACATGTGAATAGACGTCAATGTGCATTAAGTGCATTGGTGAAACATATTGAAGACAATAAACAGTATCGCTAATTGTACATGCTCTGTATTATTGATGTTGTTGTTCTAATTATTCAATAAAATTGTTTCGAAATCGAAAATGTTCCCTTTCTTTTCTGGTCAGGGCTAACGAATCAGGGTCAGTCTAGAGTCAGCAGTCGGATTGAAAGAATTGAAAAATGAATAAATGTGAGAAAGAGAGAAGTACATCAAATCTAGTGTTTATGGAAAAACATTTTGATTTTGGATGATGATTTTCTCAGGTTATCTCTTCAACACAGGATATTCTTATGTCGGGAAACAATTGACAATATAATGAGGAGTGATTCTCCCCCATTGGACTATTGTATGAAGCTTTTAAAATGTGATTCAAATGCTTATAGTCAATTTATTGATATATTAATTGAAACAAACCAGAATCATATTGTGGATATACTTTTGAAAATATTGCCAATGGATTCAATGTAGATGGCTCCCCCCATCATTCGAAAGAGGTAACGTCACAGAGCTACTCCTCTCTCCCACCATTTCCCTCTCATTGAATTTATCGAACGAAGAGGATCAGTTTCGTTATAGCTGTGAGTGAGTTGACATCGGAAACCGAAAAATGTTCTATATATGTCCATTGTGCATGTACACTCTTGGCAGTTGGAATCAATGCGAGAATTGTACAATTATTGATGACTATAGTGAAAAGTGTAAATTATGTAATCCTTGTAAATTACATAGACTATCTCAAAATCTTTACTGAATGTGTTTGGGAAAATGGTGGGCGTGAGAGGAGCATTAGTCACTCTCCAATCACTTTCAACTATTAGAAAAGGCACTAGCCCTTTCAATTTCCAATTGAATGTGCCCTTTTGAAGTTTCTACACTTTCAATAAAAACGTTATACGCCCACAGGGCATAGTTTACAACCCTTACCCTGAGGGCTGTGGGTTGGTTGTCATCCTCAAAGACCTAATTTCCAGAACTTAAAACTACGTTGAATAAAATGGCTATCTCAAAGTTTTGATTAAATGTGTTTGGGGAAAAGGTGGGCGTGAGGGGCAGGTTGGTTGCCCTCTAATCACTTTCGACTATTGAAAAGGGCACTAGCCCTTTGAATTTGCAATTGAATGAGCCTCTTTTAAAGTTTTTACGACAACCCCTTCTATAAAAAAAACCTTATATGTCTCGAGGGCATAGCTTACAACCCTTGCCCTAAGGGATGTGGGGAACTGTCCTCAAGAACATAATTTCTATATGGAAATCAACTACGCTGAACAAAATAGCTATCTAAAAATTTTGATTGGATGTTTTTAGGGAAATGGCGGGCGTGTAAGGGGTGTTAGTCGCCTTCCAATCACTTTCGGATATTAAAAAGGGCACAAGCCACTCCAATTTCCAATTGAATAAGTGCTTTTCGAAGTTTCTACAACTACTTCGTCGATGCGAAGTGCCCTGCTCTATCTGAAAAAATTAAGAAATAATACATTGTGCCAACATCGCTCTTATAGGCCCCCAGGGCATAACTTAAAACACTTGCCCTGTGGGTTGTGAGGGAGTGTCCTTCTCTTTACTTTGTCCCCGTTTCTTGTCTCGCTCTCGAGTGTCCCTGTTCTTTACTTAGGCAGCGCGATCGCGCTGTCTATGATTTATACAACAAATTGCTATACAACAAATGATTTATACAACAAATTATTATATAAACCATATATGCCGTTAGGGCATAACTTACAACCCTTGCACTGACTGCTCTGAGGGGGTTATCTTCCTAAAAGACCTAACTTCCAGAACGTTCAACTACGTTGAACAAAATGGATATCTCAAAATTTTGATTGGATGTGTTTTGGAAAATGGTGGGCGTGAGAGGGGTAATAGTCGCTATCCAATCAGTTTCAACTATTAAAAAATGCACTAGCCCTTTCAATTTACAATTGAATGAACACTTTTGAGGTTTCAACGACAACGCTTTCAATAAAAACTTTATATGCCCCAGGGCATAACTTACAACTCTTGCACTGAAGGCTTTGAGAGGGTTATCATCCTAAAAGACAAAATTTACTGAACTTTCAACTTCGTTGAACAAAATGGATATCTCAAAATTTTATTTCGATGTGTTTGGGAAAATGGTGGGCATGAGAGGGGCGTTAGTCGCTATCCAATCGCTTTCAACTAATAAAAAATGCACTATCCCATTCAATTTCCAATTGAATGAACCCTTTTGAAGTTTCTACGACAACGCTTTCAATAAAAACTGTATATGCCACCAGAACATAACTTACAACCCTTGCCCTGAGGGCTGTGGGGTTGTCATCCTTAAACACCTAATTTCCAAAACTTTCAATTACGCTGAATAAAATGGCTATCTAAAAATTTTGATTGGATGTGTTTTGGGGAATGATTGGCGTGGGGGGGGGGGCTAGTTGCCCTCCAATCACTTTCGACAAAAAATTTTCCTGAAGTGCATCTAATAGAAATTCTGAGATTACCATTTTATTCAAAACAGTTTCAAAACTATTAAAAAGGGCACTAACCCTTTGAATTTCCAATCGAACGAGCCCGTTTTGAAGTTTCTACGACAACGCCTTCTATAAAAACCTAATATGCCCCTAGGGCATAACTTAAAACCCTTGCCCTTAGGGTTGTGGGGGAGTGTTCTCCTCAAAAATATTTTTTTCTATCTGGGAATCAACTACGCTAAACAAAATGACTATCTGAAAAATTTTATTGGATGTATTTGGGGGAATGATGGGCATGAGGAGGGGCTACTTGCCCTCCTATCACTTTCGACTATTAAAAAGGGCACTAGCCCTTTGAATTTCCAATCGAATGAGCCTGTTTTGAAGTTTCTACGACAACGGCTTTATAAATACCTTATATGCCTCCAGGGCATAACTTATAACCCTTGCCCTGAGGGCTCTGGGGGAGTGTCCATCTCAAAAATATATTTTCTATTTGGAAATCAACTACGCTGAACAAAATGGCTATCTCAAAATTTTGATTGGATATTTTTGGGGAAATGATGGGCCTGGGGGGCTAGTTGCCTTCCAATCACTTTTGACTATTAAAAAGGGCACTAGCCCTTTGAATTTCCAATTGAATGAGCCTTTTTTGAAGTTTCTACGACAACGTCTTCCATAAAAACCTTATATGCCCACAGGCCATAACTTAAAACCCTTGCCCTGAGGGTTATGGGGGATTGTTCTCTTCAAAAACATATTATCTATCTGGAAATAAACTACGCTGAACAAAATGGCTATCTCAAAGTTTTGATTGGATGTCTTTGGGGGAATGATAGGCGTGGGGGGGCTAGTTGCCCTCCATTCACTTTCGACTATTAAAAAGGGAACTAGCCCTTCAAATTTCCAATCGAATGAGCCTTTTTTGAAATTTCTAAGACAACGCCTTCTATAAAAACCTTATATGCCCCCAGGGCATAACTTAAACCCTTGCCCTGAGCGTTGTGGGGGAGTGTCCTCCTCAGAAACATATTTTCTATCTGGAAATCAACTACGCTGAACAAAATTGCTATCTCAATTTTTTGATTGAGTGCGTTTTAGGGAATGATGGGCGTGGGGGCTAGTTGCCCTCCGATCACTTTCGAATATTAAAAAGGGAACTAAAACTCTCAATTTCCAATCGAATGAGCTCCTTTTGAAGTTTTTAAGACGACCCCTTCCATATGAAGTGCCCTGCTCTAAAGGAAAAAATAATAAATAGTACATTGTGCCAACATCATACTTATATGCCCTCAGGGCACAACTTAAAACCCTTGCCCCGAGGGTTGTGGGGGAGTGTCCTCCTCAATTTTTTTTTTCTATCTGGAAATCAACTACGCTGAACAAAATGGCCTCTCTGAAAATTTTGATTGGATTCCTTTGGGGGAATGATGGGCGGGGGGGGGGGATAGTTGGCCTCAAATCACTTTCGACTATTAAAAAGAGCATTAGCCACCCCAATTTTCAATCAAATGAGCCCTTTTCTAAGTTTGTACGACAACTTCTTCGATACGAAGTGCCCGGGTATGGAGGAAAAAAAACACATTGTGCCCACATCGTTCTTTACTTAGGCAGAGCTAACGCGCTGCCTATAAAAAAGACTATGTCAATATAAAACGAAAAGAAACTAATCAAAAAAACCTTGTGCACAAAATAAATTTTTCAAAAAAGAGGTTAATCTACCATCTACCTTTGGTTAATCTACCTTGGTTTAATCTACCAAGCATACAACTACCACAAATCAGAATCAAAAAATAAATGAAACCCAAAACAAACAATAAGTCAAACTGAAAACGAGCAGAAATTAATCCGAGTAGGGTTCTAAACCCGATTCTTTCTAAAATCCAGAATATAACTTGTACTTTACTATTTTTGTTTATTTTTGGTTTAATGGAGCTCTTTACTCTTTTTTGAAAAACTTATTTTGTGCAAAAAGTTTTTTGATTAATCCATGTCAAAATCCAAAACCCAATCATCATCCTTGCCCCTGCGGCTGTGGGTGAGTAATGTTATACCCAAAGGCATAGTTATTGGTCCTTTCAAGTATGATGAACAAAAGGATATCTCAAAGCTTTGAACGGACGATTTTCAGAAAAAAGGGGTGAGGGAGGGGGCCTAGTTTCTCTCCAATTTTTTCAGTCACTTGAGTAGAAGTGACCCTATTGATCGTGTCACGCACCCCTGCTGCCACCTACAACTTTTTTTAACACCATATATAGGTACGAGAACCACGTGGTTTATGGTTTTTGTCAATGAGAATTTGAAAAACAGGAATTTTGTCACATTTATGTATGTTTTCATGGATGGTTATGTGTGTTGGTCGATTTATTTGATGTTTTTCATGGATGTTTAATGGTTTTTGTCAGTGAGAATTTGAACAACAGGAACTTTGTCACATTTATGGATGTCAACAGCAATTCATGTCTGTTATATGGTTTTCTCAGTGAGAATGAAAAACAGGAATTTTCTCACTTGGATTTATATAATCGCTAGGGGAAATTATTGATTCTCGAGGGGTGAATTAAGAAACAAACATGTCTTCTTTGATCTTTAGGTGAACCTAGCCTGTAAACTCGATTTACATAATTACTAGGGGACATTATTAATTCACGAGTGGGGGAATTAAGAAACATTATGGGTTCTTTAATCTTTAGGCCTGAGGGATTTATTTATTATTGTTGTTTTGGACAAGTGCATGCGAAGGATGAATGTCAAGGTGTCCTGGAATAGGAAACAGTTAGATCACATGCATCCTTCTCAGCCAATCAGCGAGTCGGATACATCCTCCTTCTCAGCCAATCAGAGACGTGCTTACATATGATTTCCCCGTTACATAACAATTCACCCTTGAGATTTCGTATATAACGGGCATGCAATGTGATTAAATTATCAGAAAGTTCCAGAACACAATGGATAGAACACAAGAAATTATAGATGAACTTGAAGCCTTGGCAGCCACAATTAGCAATGTAAGTTCTGTTTTCATTTTTTATTTTCAAAATAAAATTGTTTTCCGTGGTCACCCTCTACTATATTCGGGTAAAAACCCCCCACCCCCCCTATACAAACGCCACTATATGATGTTTATACTCAATAAAAAGTGTAAAATACGCTCTTTTTTCGTTACGTAAACCCCATCCTTCCTTCCCCCTCTGTTTACGACCATAATTCTGTTTTTGATAAATTCCGTATCTTATCTAAAAGCAACTGTCAACTTTCTGTCAATCCCTTAATATAGTGTCCGCTATGGCTTGACTTACAGATTTCTCGCAACGATTTAAATATCTGATAATTACTGACACCCCTTTAAAGTACATCTGGCTTTGATAAATATACAATAATTTGGATAGTTGCTTAACCAAAGGGTTTCTCTGAGAAAGTTTCGCGTGAAAAGAGAGATTATTGTTAATTAACCTTGTGTGGTTACAGGCTTTGCGTAATTCTATGTGGTATGGTAGCATGGAAATGAGTTATTTCCAAAATTAATGCCTAACAATATTTTTAGGACATTGGTGAAAGGGGGGGGGGGGTTTGACATGCCTCACGTCTAACACCGCCATGGGAAGGAGAAAACAACCGGTGTCTTCGCGTGAAAAGTAAGGGGGGAGAGTTTAAGAAAAAGATACATTGCTTTATTATGCGTAAATTGAATAGCATTTTTTACCATATCTTTCGGTGGAGGGAGGGGGATATTTTCCCATGTCCTTTCTCAGGGATTTTTCCGTGGGGGTTATTTTCCGTGGGCTGTTTTTTTCTGGAGGTGTGATAAATATACAAACGAGGCCAGCTTTTGAACGGCTCAGTGAGTCGTAATTATCAGATTCAAAAGGACGCGATATCTGTCGGGGGGGGGACTTTATATTGGCCCATGTCTTTTCTCAGGTAGATGGGGGGGGAGTTGGATGGGGTGGGGGCTGTTTTTCTGGGGGTGTGATAAATATATAAGCTAGATCAGCTTTTGAACGGTTTTTTGAGTCGTAATTATTCTATCTAAGATTAAAAAAAGGATGAAATTAGTATATTTCACGAATTTTTTTATGTTGTGCTTTCGTAGTGATAAATGCTTTGTCTAGACAAAATTACATGGATGATGATACTAACTTTCTTTCTGTAAAAAAGGGGCAAATTATTTAGATACTAACTTTTTTCTCTTCTTTTTAAGGCAAATTGTGAAGAATGCGTGCCCCCTCTTTCCAAGAAAGCGAGGGTTAATAATGCGGGCCATGCGAAGGCTACTGTCCGGCAATATGGTAGCTGGCCGAAGCCTCCAAAACAAGTGCAATCATCTGTACAAGAATGTAATGCCGCCGGCCCGTCCACCTTCCATCATACATTGTCTGGGCCTTCAAGAGCTACCTCACCTATGCAAGGTCAGGAAGTGGCCCTCCAGCATGCAATACCTGGTCCTTTGGATGCCCAAGTGCAACCGGGATATAAAAATGTGTGCATTTTTTCCTACCTTTCTATTTATTCATTTTTCAGTCCTTTTCAATCCCAATATAAACTTATCTCTGTGAGATATTAAGCCCTCCCCCCAACCATTGTTTTAAATTTATCTCCCTCGGAGATATCTAAATGTAATTTTTTTACAATGAAACCACTCTTTTCTCTGCTCCCCCCTCCCTCGGAGATATCTAAATGTAATTTTTTGCAAAGAAACCGCTCTTTTCTAATCTTTGATATTTTCTCTGTTGCTATTTCTTCGCCGTTATCACATAAGCGAATATTTTTCATGGGTAATTTCAATTAATGCTCACCATTTGAAACTCAAAATCCCCTATTTTTCACAATTGATTATCACAAAGTTTCAAGAGAAGGAACTGAGTGAGATTATTCACATTTATCTATTTGTCACATATGGATCCCGTAATTTGCGCAAGGATATTTTAAAATAACTTTCAATCTTACAAGCCTTGCCAATATTTTAGTGATGGGGAAACGTTGTTGACGATATACTGAGTTAACGGTTCTCGAATTTAATTGTACTGTTTCCCAGAGAATACGCTTGGAAACAGAACAGACATGAGATTAAAAATAATCTAGGCTCTTTTGTAGTCATAAACACCCTTTCTGGAGTGTAGGCGAAACGAATTAGACCACAAAAAAAGCCAGTTTTTTGGGGCTTTTGTTACCCAGCTGGAAGCCATGTCACCTGGACTGCGCAAAGGGTTCTAGGAGGGTCGGTGGGGGCAAGGTGCGGCAAGTGCCGGGGGGGATGTGCCCCGGGCCTGAGAACCACCCAAGGGACTTGCCGTGACACCGCAACGCCACATGGGGGGGCCGGGAAGCGCTGGGGGACAAGTTGAGGGGGGGGGGGCGCTGGGGGGAGCGCCGAAAAAAAATATTTTTTTTTAACACTTTGAAAAAAAAACACCAAATTTTCGCCTTCTATTTAATATCTTATATTATATTCAGTTGTATTAACCAAATGTTATTAAGCAATAATAATCCAAATTTTAAAAACAGTAGGGGTGATTTGAACACTTTGAAAATAAGCTATTTTTTTCATTTATAGATTGGGCGAGCATTGGTCCCATATTCGCCGTCCAGTGAAGAAGGGGAAGAAGAGGAGGCACACGTGGAGTCCCCCAACAATTCACTATGGGATGATTTACATCAAATTCCAGATAATATTGACGACTTTTTAGGTGATTTTTTAATTGTTTATAATAGCGCTTTTGAGGTGTTAGAATTGATTCAAAATAATTTGAAATTTTTTGTTTATTTTACCCGGTAATTAACAGGGAACCCCCAAACCGCCTATACCCACACAACTCCACTTCGAACACCTGAAGTGGAGCATTCGCCAGTTTTTGTTGAACACCTTGGGGGAGGGGGTAATACACAACAGGGGGCGGGCGGTACAACTCGCCCCGACTTTCAGCTGTCCAGCAGAATTTTAAATAATATAGTTGTTTTCACTGCAATGGTTGGGGACTCCTTTAATTCACTAATGGCGAGAAAATTTGTTTATGACCCTATAGAAATTGTGCATGCCTATGTAGAAAAAATTCGTGCACTACTGGAGAACCAGATTCAGTTGTGGGGAGGTAGGGTTTCAATTAAGGTTTCTATTGTTTTAAAAGTATTTTATTTGAATGAGGGAAAAAGTGAGGTTTACTATCATTTTATACATTCCAAGATGCGTTTGGTTTATTCAAATTTAGAAAATTTTGAGGGAGCTTTCATAGATTGGGTCGATCAAATTATAACGCATCTCGAGAACTATAACGAAAATGGAAGTGTGTCAGTAGTTTTATTTATTAAAAATATAAGTGTTAATATTTGTAAAATTAATAAATATTTTATTTTAAGAGGGAGGACTGGTGGGGAAAGGGAGACAGTTTCAAATTATAATACAGATCTAGTAGGGTGTCATGGTGTTCAGACTATTTATTTATACAGAAGTCATAAGTATTTACAATTTAATGTCATCATATCAGAATAATAGCCTCGAAATCGTAGAACTACCAGAACGAATTTGGATCATTGTGCTGTACATGGGGCGGAAGGGTCCACTTTCTCCGTCTTAGATTTTTCATGCT